>NW_017257021.1:637219-745290 GCF_001594055.1 Mycetomoellerius zeteki | reverse complement strand
TCGGTTTATCGTATTCCGCGCGCGCCCGTGACTTGACCAGCCCGTGACGGCCGTGAGTGGCTCCAAGTGACTTCGACTCCGGGATCCAACGCAGCGCATCGCAGCGCAGCGCAGCGCAGCGCAACGCAACGCAACGCAACGCAACGCAACGCAACGGAACGCGGCGCGGCGGCCGATCGTCCGCAGTCGCACCTCGCGGTAGTACGTTCGAAGTAGTACGAGCGTTCGTTTTCGCGATTTTCGCGGACATGCGCGCAGCCGGTCGTTGCGCGCGAAAGATCGCTGATCGATCGATCGATCGGATAGATCGTTCAATGTTATCGTGGGTGGTTTACGAGCGCGATCTGATTTCGCTGGAGGATACATTATCTGTGGGATAAAATGTGTGAACGTGCCACCAAGTCGAAATGGAGTAGTTTGGATGCACCGTAAATAGCAGTGTATGTACCAAAGAAAATTGCGCAAAGTTTGACTGTCAATTTAAAATGTTTACCCTGGACGCGTTCAGTTTTGCCCAGTTTGGCCATTCGAAATTGGCACGCAAGTGCTAACAAACGCTTCAGCTGATGTCTTGGACGTGCGCGATTCCGTTGGAGATTAGCGAGATATCACGAAAGGCGCGTATGCCATGCACGTTCATTACATTGCACTTATTCTTCTTCACGTAGACGCACGCTTTGTACCGGGAATTATTGAATGTTGCTGAGCGACGCGAGTGTGCCACAATCTCATCTCATCTCATCTCACAGCAGTACCTTCGGTAGGATGTAATCTCGACTTAATCTGCTTGAATGATTCGACAGGACGAAGTAGCTCTTATCCGACCAGTCCGGTATCTGACTGGCCGTTGCAACGTAATCTTCCGTCATTGAGACTCTTCGTCTTCATCCAGAGATCATTTTCCTCGTTATTGAAGACGATCTTCTGTTATTGAAGAGGCTCCGGAGCGAATCACTTAGAAAAGAGAACGAACGTCACAAATGTACGATACGCGGAAGGTCGCAAGATAATACCTCATCTTGATCTCTCCATGTATGATCTGACAAGAAGAAATTTCTTGTTATCGAACGAATGTACTTTTCATCTTTTCCTACAGAGAGAGAGAGAGAGAGAGAGAGAACATCTCAAAATCTGCCGTGATTATTGCCTTCTGTATTCAATCGTTTTAAACGAAAACCTCTTCACGTTTCTCAAAGGTCGTCGAAACAAGGCGGAAGAGATAATTTCCAATTTCTTGTGCGAACTTCCTTCGTTTGTACGTTGTGTACAGATGCCCGATCGGAACTTCGATTAGACGTGTTTATGCTTCGTGTGGTAGACACGTTTCACGAAGAATTACTGCAAGTTTTCACAAGTTAGGCAAGCTTGTCGCGATTGCATCTCATTCGGAAAGCTTTCCGAAGTATCTTGTTGCAAATAGAGAATTGCCTTGCCTCAATTTTCGCGAACAAATCGACAGAGAAAAGTGGTATGACGCGATACGTAGATATCAATTCGGTATCCTGTTCAACGCGATCAGACGTGAAAGAAAATAAATCGGGCACGACCATTTCGATGTTTTCGAAACTCTATCGTTGAAAATCTTCCAAATCTTCGAAGAATTCATGAGACGTAAATTTTCGGATTTCATCTTAGAATTCTGAACACTGTGCATTATCGTGCATCGACGCTGTATCTTAGTAATCGTTTCATCGAAGCGGGAATCTTCTCGCTCATCGAAGGTGATCGTGAAGTGAAGCAGGAAAAAGAGAGAGAGAGAGAGAAAGAGAGACCGAAGCTCTCGCTCCCCCGCGTGTGAACTTTCGTCGATTGTCGGCTCGGGAGATCAGCTTCCGACGTGATTCATCGAGGTCGCCGGTTGAGCAGGTCAGGGACAAGGAAGGTGGATCGGCTCGCCCGGCTTCAGGTCGACGCACGTCGATGCTCGGCAACCTGGATTTCCGCACCATTTACCGCGACAAGAAGGCTTCGGGCACGCTCGGATGCGCCGTGCTATCTTCGTCGTTGTCGTTGTCGTCGTCGTGGTGATGATAACGTTTCGCATCGAGTGCGATAACAAGGTCGTCATCGTTGTCGCGCTGTCGTCGCCTGCGAAATACGAGAATTCATCGTATTTACGAATTTGCTGCGAGTGCGTCGCCTATTAATCTTGACGCGTATTCTTCGCAAGGTGTAGGACAGACTCGACCAGAATAGTGTCCCGATTTCTTGAAAAGAGTCAAGTGCAGAGGGGAGATTCGTGAATAGTATATTTTCATCGAGTGGACACAAGATGCGCAAATGATGACGGAATGACCGATTGCGTGATTGCGTCACTAAAATTTGCAAATTGTCCGTGCAAAAGAAGAGATAAATGAATTGTCACAATAGGAGTGACGTACAATATTTCGCTGACTTGAGACTTATGTTCTAGCAGTTACGTAAGAATAAAGGATTATTTGCGATTCCTTTCTATCTGGAGGAAATGTATTTATGCGAGGAGTGTAATTAATTAAGAGAGATCATTAAGATAATATATCGGTGCGTAATGGAATAACAAGGCGCCTCGTAAACGAACCAGTGAAGCTTCCGCGAAGATATTTTTATTACTATCTATCGAACTGCGATAACGTCGCGCACGCCGACTGACGGGTCATTGTCAATTACCTGCACGAGCACTTATTAAGGCGCTCGGAGGTTCGTTAAAACGGTATCCTGCCGATTAGACTCGACTCCATTCCGCTCGGCGTGGAACAACGTCTACGAACACACCTACCTCCGTTCAGCGCGTCGCTTCTCGTCTCCGCTTCTACTACCTCTCTTTGTGGTGTGTCTCGAGACTCACTGGTGTACTCTTTCCGTCACGCTCGTCGCCGAGTCAAAAGGACGACGGTATTAAGTATAAAAGAACGGATGAAATATCGAGCTGAGGAAATACCGAGGCGACACGCAAGACCGATGCGATACGCGTCCGTTCTTTCAGCGTTCTTTGGTTCTCTCGGTGAATGGTAATCGCGTCTCCGAAGAGAGATCTCTTCCTTGAGAGAAGGAAACGAAACCGAGATACGTCGCCGCTGAATTCGAGCGAAAGGAGACTCACTCGTCGAGGAAGATTTATCGTCTCGCGATTCGACGTCTCCGCTGAGAAATCCGTCGTCGCGCAAGAGAGAAGAGAGCCAGGTTAGTATATATGAATTAATTTCTCATGCTGGCAAATCCGACGTACTAGGTATATTCGCAAATTTCGACTCAACTATTTTTTCTTTATTAATTATTTTATCTTAAACTAAAGCGATCGTACTATTTATTTGCGATTTATTGAGTCCATCGATGTATTTAATTGTTAAAAAAATCTCTTTCACACGTGTAAAACGTATTTTCTCTCTTATCTGTGCCTGGGGTTTTCTTCGCTTCTTAGAATTTGTTAGATTGCGCGCATTATTACCGCACGCAACATACTAATTGCGAAATAGTGCGTTGTCACACAAACTCGTCGCATCGAGCACAGTCGAGCACAGTCGAGCACAGTCGAGCACTTGTTGAAAAATGTGCGAGACTATGCACGTGGATTAAGGGTGCCTCGTTTAACCGCGCGGCGCGCGGTGAAAACGAGCGGCGCATTGTATGCCATTTGCAGTTGCAAGGTCTAGCTTGCGGAATCCTCGCTGGCTGCTTCTGGCTGGTGCAGTGGTGCAGCGGTGCAGCCAGGCGGGTAAACGCACTCGCTCGTTACAGGCGTTACGGCCGAGGCGACTAGGCGAGCTGCAGATGTAATGGCCCGTTCGTAAAACACGAACTTTCGTATTCGATCGTTATTTCCGCATCAGTCGGCCGGATAATCTCTGCGGATGGCGACCATCATAAATATCCTACCACGCTCCTAGGCCACGTAAATCACCAGACGCGCTATTTTTGCGCGACGAAAATCATACCCGTCATCGCGGCCACTTTCTCTCCGGTAACCAACCGAGCGATCAATCGAGAGTTCGATGCACATGTACTTTATTGATCTTCGTACTCCCTCATTGGTTTCACTTTTCTTCGGATTCGCTGAGAACCGTGCAGATTCCCATGTAAAACGCTCTTGCCTATTTCATTCTGATTTGCAAGGAAAGATTGCGTAAATCGAGGACTATTAGCGTGGGCGAAATATATTCCCGGTACATTGGAAAGCATAGAAAGTGCGATATCATCGGATCTGTCGGGCTGAATGTTCTCTCGACCTAAACGCGACATGTAACAACGCGACGCATTGCGACGTGATATCTTTGCAAAAGATTTTGGCGACTTCGACGTCGCAATACAACTACTAATTACGATGATTATGCTATCCGATAATTATACCGGGGAAAGTTATACCGTGAACGAGTACAATGAACGGGACAATTATCGCTGAATTACTCACCGCTGAATCGTTTATGGCCATAACAGCAATAATGCGGCACCAGTACCATGAGTGTGATTACGTAAAAAGTAATTAACATCCGTTACGCGGATATCTGGCTCGGCTCAGTGAGTTACCGACACCTGCTGATCTTGTTTGTAGTTGTTATTAATCGTTAGTTCCGTGTGTTTATATAATAATACTATTTCGAATTGGATTTATGTTCGCGTTATACCTGAAACAGTGATGATTTCATCAGATTAACACCACTTTTCGTCTCGTTTACCGAAACGTTATTTTTCGTGCGCAATTGTTGCATAACGTTAACACATCGCGAGAAACGCGATGCTTAGAGCACGATATGTGAATTAATTATTACGTTCAAGCTTCATTATCATCGTGTGCCAAGTTCGTTATACCTGTGAAGATTCAGGACAGCGACTGAATCTGAAATTAAAATGAAGTGACTTTGATGTTACGTACGAGTTCGAGTAATAAATTATAAATCCATGAATAGTATATACGATAGATTGAAATTCCGCGAACACCCGGTACATAAATAGACGTACTGAAGGAGTTTTTACGGTAAGATTGCGTTCGCGGCTCTTGAACTTGTTTGCACGCTACGATTGAATCTTTACATCGAATCAGGAAACTGCGATATCAATACTGAGATAGAAATCTTGAGAGATTAATAAGGTTTTTTCTTTGTCTCCATCTTTATTTTTTACTTGTAATTATAGCTAATTTAAAGTATTTTTTGAATATTTTTTTGAATTTATGAAATCAATTTTTAGTTTCAATAATTCGCTTTAATAATTCTCTTAGATTGGTTTACGTGTTCATATACGTTTTATGTTTCCTAATCGTATCTTATTTTTATAATTATAATATTATTTTATAACCGTTTAGAGAACGTATTTAAAATCAATTTGGACTATTATGATTATAATGCAATTATGATGATAGTACAAAATACGAAGCTTTTTTCATATATATGATATCCGATTATATTTAAACAAAAACGTTAAAATACTTTTGTAAAAAATGCTATTTCTTTTTCTTTCTTCTTACAATCACATTTATCACCTGATTATCTGCAATATGTATAAAGTTAATTTAAAGAATAAAAGCACATTGGAATATTCTTATTTGAACATTAAATGTTTCTTGTTAAAAAGCAATATTTTAATATAATGTGTGTGTGTGTGTGTGAATATTATATACTGAATTATCTGCAGAACAAGATCGAGTTTCTCTCGTGTCTGGTCAGTGACGGGACGGGATACAATCATATGTGTGAGACAAGCCACGACGGCGACGACGACAGTATTAATTCGCACCACGAGTTACTTTATTTTATCACACTTTTATAAGCTGAACGATCCATTTCTGTCTTGATTTCTGTCTTCTCTCTCTAAATTGCCGTGTTGAGAAATGCGCGCAGTTAGATGCGACCACCCGTTAGACGAACGGGACGACCCGGACGACTGTACTATAAAATAATGCCGCAGAAATTCTTCGCGGCACCTGTCGATCGGCACATCGTCCGCTCGTTTTCCCTTCTCTCGAGCGCACTTCTCTCTCGCTTAATAGTTTACTCTTCCTCTCGTCTTTGCTCCTTGTTCTTCGTATCGTATTCGCTTTCCTCCCGTATGTTGTTGTCTGTTACCCTAACGGTGCGCTTTTGTCAGCTCCGTTCTTTACGTTCTCTTCCTGCCTTCTTGTTCTTCTTTTTATTCATCCTCTTCTTTACACCTCATGACACACACTTTTTGTTCCTCATTCTTTTTTTTCGTCAATTCAGTGCGACTCTTATCTTCGTGATTTCATACATTTATTCTTCTGACACGTACTGCTGAAATTTTTTCCGTCTTATGCTCTTTATTTATTGGTTTTATACGGAACTCTTAACTCTTTCTGCTCGTGTCCTTTGCACGCTCTTTACGTTGATTTTTCTTCTTTTTATTACTCGTAATGTTCCTCTCTCAATCTAATAATGATTTAATTTCTTTCACATTTTTTTTTCTCTTACGTGCACTTTCTAATCCTTTTCTGCCTGCAATATGCTCACCACCGTGATTTCTACAACTACGTGTTAACGCCGTTTCAAAATATCGTTATCTCCGCGTCCATTCTAATGTGAGTTACAGTTGGTCGTTATTGAGTGATAACGAAGCAATGGGTGATCATAATCAATCCTATTTTTTACCACATAATTGTAAACATCATTTTTGTAATTCATTCTCGCAAATGGCTTACGTATCTATTTGGCGATACGATATACTCGTCTCTAATAACAGAATTATCATTTTCATCGATGTAATTATAAGCTTGCAATAGATCACGTATAATAGCTCGTTAAACTTTAAAGCTTGGTTATTATCGGCGATTGTGTTAAATGAGAAAGATACCAAGGACCACGCTTTCAATAAGTTCAAAGTCAGCGAAAACAAAAGTGTCGGCGAAGCAGAATACAAATGACGTTGCAAAGATAAATAACAAATGAGAAATAATCTTGTGAAGAGGATGGTTGATTATTTGGATAGCGAATTGATGCTCCAATTTCCGATAAATTTTTCGAATTATTCAGATACGATAAAAGTGTTGAAAAAGAACAGAAATGTGTTTAAAGTTCGTAATTTTATGTTCAAGAGTACTGCTTCAGCATAAAATTGTTCTTTTGCTTGTTTTGTTTTAAATCAAAGTCATTTGACTGATTTTCTACTAACGTACATGTATAGAGTCTGTTTAACATTGAAATGCTAAACACGCTATCTTTTCAGTTTGCTATAAACTATGAATCGTAAGAATATTTCTGGAGGAACGATTCTGTTAGTTTTCATCAAAATGGCAGGTCTAGTCAAATTCATATATCGTTAGAATCGTTCGCCGTACGCCTATTCTTAATAGGAAAAGGAATGGAGGGAGAGATGATACCCTTGTACTTATTCGTGGACCAGCAAGCCTTTTCATTTTCAGTCGATGGATTGCGCACGAGACGATTACGCAACAGGTGTTGGAAATTGTACCGCGCGTTGTTGCCGATCATGTAGTGCGTGGGTTTGTTACTGGGTAATGACGGTAATATTACGGGGATTAATAGCGAACGTATACGTATATTGGAAGCTAATACGTGTATCTATCGTGGTGAATTGTGTGACGTCAGAAGTGGTGAAATATCTCCGCAAAAATCATTCTTGTATGCTTTACATCCGCATATAAATAATGTTTTGTCTCTGAAACCGCGGTTTATCCCTATAAAATGAGTTTGATATCAGAGATTTTGTTAGTTTAATATACTTATTATTACGGGCATTGTCGATTGTATCTTTTAAAAATTTGTCAAGCAATTCTCCTAGGAGCTGCAATTATTTTCAATTCTACGATTTTCCTTCATATACTTATATACCTTACTGGAGCAAGTTATACAATTTATTTCTTCATGTCAAAATTTTTATTGCAGTTACTATTTTACATCTTTTCTATTTATTACCAGGTAGTAGAATAATGGAATTTAATAGAAATTTAATAAAAATAATATCTAACATTTATTGTATTTTTCTAAAGAAAAAAGAAGTAGAATAATTTCATGATCATAGCTTTTTAGCGCAACTGCGATATAGTGTATGTAAAAAGAAAACTTTTTTAAAAATAATACTGAAAAAAAGTGTATTTGGTCACTTCATATTTTGTTTCAAGTCTATCCATTGTCGGTAATATTGCGCCATCGTTGACGGCCGATGGCAACAAAATTCCTTGTCCTCTTAAAAATAACTAATTTATAACTTTCTTATATTTTAGACAAATAATCATTGTTCATAACATTATATTACATTGTGATTTAAATATATTACATTGTAATTCAAATATATTCTAAGAAAGATACGCTTTTTTAATAAAAACTGTTCCATATGCAGCTAGATATTACTAATTTTTTCAATAGAGCTTCAAATCGAAATTAGGCCCTACTCAGTCGATAATTATTACAATATAACATTAGAAATTATTTTTATTATTTAAATTTCCATTGTTCTACCACCTGGTAATAAATAGATATATCTTGATAAAATGAGATGCATTTTAATTGATATTTCTTTAAGAAACTGTGTATTTATTACATATGGTAGTTTAAAAGTAATTAATAACATCTTAAAATTTAATTAAAAGAAAAGTGCTTTCATTTTTCAAAGTGCAATTAAATAATAAAAATGTATTATGTTATAATCATATATGCAATCTTTCATAAATGTTACCTTCGAAAATATAAATTCAAGATATGATCACCAAGATATTTAACACTACAATATAATGTAGAGAACGTAATAAATAATAGCCTTTTGGAAATTTTTTCTTACAATTGGAGAAAACGATTTTAAATTTGTCGAAAAATTTGTTCATAAAATCAGCTTAGATAATTTTTTAATTTTTCTTGAATTATAGTTCTGTATGTTTACATGGCGGTTTGTCTTACAATTCGTAACCGCGTTGCTTTACAGCTTTACACAGTCATACAAAGCGCGTGATTCTCTCGCGGATGACAATCGTCTCTCGGAGGAAACCGTTTTATGACGGTCATTCGAGCTTGTATCCTATTGTCCGCCGATGACAATTTATCGCCGATGTTCGTTCCCGCTTTATGACTCCTCCGTTTTCTACGAGCGTTTTTCACTCTCATTCCAGATATATCATCCTGTATTGATTATACCAGTAGTATAATAGTCTAAGCGACATGTTGGTATCGATCGGCGATATAGGTGTGGGCGGAACGCATACGTTCCAGTTTTCTCGACCCGAATTGCTCGTTTTTTTATGTCTGTTTAAATTTCACAATGAATTTTGCGGTCTTATACTGTTGCCGTAACTGCAATCGATAGTTCAAAAAAAGTCACATTTCCCCATCACACACACACACACACACACACACATTGGGATATAATCGGAAATTTAAAAGGATCATAAAGCAGAAATCAGAAATGTCGTGCTAGACTTTTTAATAATTATAATTCGAGTATGCTATATGATTATATTAAATCAGCATAGAAAATAGTTCAAAATATAAAACGTTAAAATTTGATAATTATTTATTTATTTAAAATCATTAAGTAAATATTTACATTATAAATGGTCTTTATATTATTTTTATTACAAAATTATACAAAAAAAGTGTTGCGATTCTTGGAATTTTACTTTTATAAGCTTAGTTTATAAGCCTAGATTTTAATAGTTTTAAAATTTTATAGTACACTATATTGTACAATCAGACTACATAATTCTTACCCATATTACACAATTTTTTTGTAAATTCGAATCTTCCCATGGTAAGATTTTTTTTTCGAAATTATGCGTCTAATTAATTTCCCTTAAGAATCACGGAACCCTGTGCTAGGCAAGAGTGCTTTCTTCCGAAATCAACCCATAGCGCGCCGCGCCGATAGAGGGGCGATATCGGTCGGAGCCTAATGACGACGCGACGACCGCGTCGTGGCGCAACCCTTCCTAGCAATCCTAGCGTTCGCGCCGTTCGCGCCTGTTCGCGCTGTAAGGGTGGGAGTTGAAGGGGGGACGCTCGAAAAAGGGACAAGGGAGCGCAGTCGCGCGGCGCGCGGCGAACGAGCATCCCCGTACACGGCGCGTTAGCCGCCCCGTTGTCAGTTTCGGCCGGTCGACGGCGGCCGAAAGTCGCGGTCACAGATGGACGAGAGAAAGCACGAGGGAGCATCGAGACCTGTAGAGGGCAGACGGACGAAGAGGAACATGAACGGGAGGACGGGAATAATCGAGGAAGAGCAAGAAGGGAGAAGAGGCAGAAGCGCTATCACAGAAAGGCTGTTTGTCAGTGTCGTACGTTATTTCCGTGGAATCGAACGGAACCGAGAACGGAACTTACGAAACACCGTGAGATTGGTGTTCCTAGCGTCATTGGGCCTTGGGCCGGTCAAGAGGCGGCGCGACGCGGCGCGGGGGCGGGGACGGGGAGGGGGCGGGAGGGTAAAAGCGAAACCAGACGCACTTTTTCGTTCTCATTGTCAGTACTTACGCGCGCCGCGCTCGGTCCGTGCGTTGTCCTATCCGCGTGCTCTCGAGATATTGTCAGTGCTCATCCCCGCGTAAGATGGATCAATCGAGAGGAATTGAGCGTTTAGTTTGTGAAATTAAATCTCTTTAACATGTTCTCTTGTGGAAACATGTTCTCTCACTTTAAACGATTTTACGCGGTTAAAGTAAATACAGCGCGCAATTAAATATAATAAAAATACTAATAGTAAAATAGTATTTTTATTACACTTGCTAACTTATTACTTGAATTTTGAGAGTTCTTTTACTGTATTTACTATATTTATATGCAAGGATTTTTATCAATTCCTTTCAGTTTACCTATCTTTTCGCAGGATTGAAACTCGACAATTGACAATTGAGTCAGCATAAATTCTCATATTTTATCGGTAACAATTAATTCGTGACTATTCATGTGTGTCGCTTTTATCACGAAAAGACAAACTCGATAAAGTTATCGCATCGCGTTTATTCGAAGAACAAAAGTTTCTTTCTATAAAGTTTGCGCTATCCAGTACTGGCAGCGCTGAGAAAGTTAATCTTTGCATTAAGAAATACATTACATAACAATATTTTATAAAACATGAAATGACCATTTCGCGACACGTGTGGGAAATATACATTCTTTTTCTAGACTATATGTATGTGAGAGAAAAAAAAATTCACGGCAATAAGCGGATAACATCGTGTGGTATTAAATATATATTTTAAAAATACGTATTATAGATATGTATTTTTGTAAATTGTTTTGAAAAATGATATGTTATCTGCAAATATTTTTAAATAGTTTCCTTTATTAAGTGGAGATAAAATAAGATAAGTATCCCAATGAGAGAGAGAGATTTACGGCAAAGAAACGTGGTAAAATAAAGTTAATATATTTTACATGTCTCATAGAATAAATTTGTCGGACGCATTGTTCGCTGTCTAATGGACCTCGAGAAATTCTTCTGGAAAAGGATTCTTCCGAAGGTTTTCTGTCAGACGGCTGAGCAGGGCATCCGGTGAATTTGGCATATGAAACATTAGCCGGCGAAGCGGCACGAGCACGAAAGAGGGGTGGCCTAGACACGTGTGATACGTAGACACGTGGTGGACGGACGTTGAGAGTTGTAACGCCGTTCCAAGTACGCGTCGCTTCGTGGACGTATATTCTTATCTCTCACGCTCGGCTTTGTCAGAGGCCTAGCAAATCGCGTTCGATTGCTCGAAGCGGAGGGTCTTGCGCATGGAATTTAGATTCGACCGCTTCGATGTGATTATTATTCCCCTTTCCGTGAGTAGTTCCTGAATGTTATCTATCTATAGATTTGTGTCTTCCTCTATTTGCATGATTAATTTTTGCTTGAAATCAGTAGGTATATGTTTTTCGTCGTGTATTTTCATCAGTTTCACCTTGTTTTTTTCAAGATCAACTTTTTCATACGTCCTTATTTCTTGAGTCTAGTTAGAGATCAAAACTAATATATTACAGTTTAAATTTTAAATCTATAAATATGCGAAACTTTTTTTATTTTAATTTTAATAATAGAAATAGGTAAAGAGGGTAAGCTTTGTATTTTTTCACATAGATACGTATAACACGGAAATATCAATCTCGTCGAAATTATACCAGTTTCTCTCTTATTTCTGATTTCTGCTTTTAAGTAACAAGTTGACAACATGCAAGATATGTAGCATATCACTGCCACTGGAAACGAAATGGAAAGTTTCCTCTGCGGAAAACCAGTTTCTGCGGAATGAGTAATGGATAATAAGGTAATAAGGTCCTTCTTACACCACCAGGTGTTTTGGTTTGACGTCATAGTGTGAGGAAAAGAGTTTATCGACTCGGAAAACTCGCGTGTAACAATTTGATTGATATAGTTGCGTTTTGGAATATCGCTCGCCTAGATGCTATGTGTATTTATTGTCTAGGAAAAGAACGGATATTCCGTGTAATTGTATATAGTATATATTAGCCACGGTTCGAAAACGGCCTTGCTGACATTGTTATAGTCCGTGCGATCGAATTGTATCAGTTTAATAGTTACGTAATCGGCTTTTAACGTTGCGACATCGCTAAATATACGAGCGCTGTTACGTTCGTGATATTTTATTTTGTTCAAATGACTTTGTCATCATTAATTCATTTCAGTAATCAGGGATAATCTATGCATGTGCTTCTCATATATTTATAAACCGATAAACGCAGTCATTGCATAATCCAAAGAAAATAAATACTTATAAAGTACTTTCTTTTAACTTGCGATAAAGATACAATGTTAAGACTTTATATGTAATACTTCAATTTTGGCTTAGCAAAATTGTAGTAGTATTTTTTATATCCTAAATAAAAAGATTATTGCTTATACAACGTCAAGGCTTTTCTTGTACGTTTCGCGAATCTTTAACGTCACGTTGATCATGGCAAAAAAATCGTCGCAAGACCTTGTTCGTTCTTTCTCCTCTTCTTTCGCTTTGTATTCATTTCCTTCGTTTAGCACGTATTGCTTCATCGAAGAAACGATGTTGTATTAAAGTAGGCCGCTCTTTCCGCAATGATCGTGCCGTTTTTATAAATAATTGGTGATTTCTTAGTAACCTTAAAATATCATGTGTTGTACGTATATAAAATAACGTTATTTTATAATATAAGATTGTTATAAGGTTTTGAAATAATGACAATCGATTTGCGAGATGAATCAATATTACTACGAAGGTTCTGGCGGGTCTTGGCACTGGAAGAATTCACAGATGTGCAGTGTGTAATCGTGGATCATCCAATGCCATCACTTGCTGGATACCGGATCATCGAAGGATCATCGCCCTTCAAGAGCGCGTTGGATTTCCAACTCTTGCCTCTTCTTCTAGGATTTAGCGAGATATCTATTGATTAATGTTGTTAGAGATTCTGTCTGGAAATCTACTGGAAATCTATGACGAAGGATGCAATTTGGTTTTCAAGTGGATCATATGATTTGAGAACGGGTAACATTATGGAGATTGTTGTCGCGGCATGAACAATTGCCTTTTTTGATTTCATGAATGGAATCGTTCCTCAAGATTCGTGCCTCAGTCATCGTGCAAGTCCCGCGGTAAACGAAGCGACCAACGATCTATAATGGATATCACCATCGGACGCCATGGGTCATTAGTTAGAATCTCTCGAGCGTGTCCTACGCCTGCCCAGTGAAAGTAGATGCACTCCGTTGGATTTGCTATTGCAGCTGCTTCCGTTGCCGTAGTTATTATTCCCGCTGCCGATGCGCCCGATTAAGAACGAATGATACTACGAACGCTAATTCCTTTCCCATGAGACAGTCAGTGACGACCAATAAATCGTTCGAGAATGGCGAAGCGCTTTCCCGAAGAAGTGGATTATCGACGATTCGTATTAAACCACTCCGGTGGTCCGACATTACTATGCCAATTACTATTGTTCCTATTCTTGAAACCTGAAATCGTTCGAATCAATTTCGCGAGTATGAAAATAATTCTAGTTCTCTATCTACCTGGATTCACTGATTTTCAAAGAATCGTAGCTAACTGCGTGGAATGTCGGGAATTAGTTTACATATAGTTTTGAGCCCAAGTTATCACGTCATGGCGAACTGTATTAAGACATTCTGCGTGTGTGATTGTATCGATCGTATAGCGTTAAAATAGGACTCGTAGAATAATATAAAGCGATGATAACAAAATCACGCCGTAAAAAATTATTGGATTATGCAACAAAAGCGCCTATACTTATAGATAAGACTTATAGAACGATTGTATTATCCTCTCTGAATTGCAGAAATAAAGTAACAAAATGAAATAATAAAATCTACTTTTATATGTACGCTATACCTTGTGTGTTCTTGAATTTACTAATTGTAAGTAACTTTTTATTTATCGAAAAGGCGGAATTTTTTATTTATATTTCATGCATTATCTACATATGATAAAAATATTTTGACATGCATAATTATCCAAATTTTCCACTCAAAAATATTTGATCATATAAAGTATATAATATAAATTATATGTAAATTTAAATTTTATAATTCTTTACACATTGGAGAGTGATCGTTACGAATTTACATAATTGTAATTTAAGTCAAATCAAATTCTATAGTAGAGAGTTGGTTCGATATTTAAAATTTGTCGAGCAGTTTATCATTTAAATCTGTCGTGCTATGCGTCATACAAAACTATGATTTCCCTTCGACTTTATTCAGAGAACTCCCCGTGTGTGGGATTATAGTTATCGAGGTTGAGGTATCGGATGTTGCCTCGTGAGAATAGAGACGCGTTCCGGGTGTGCGATTAAAGGAAAAAAGAAGCGGTTTGTCATGGCGCTACGTATAGTTTGCCCACAGTTTTCTCGTAGTCGTGCACCTGGCGCAGATAAGAGAAGGATATCGTGACAGGTATTGTAAATGCGGGGTCTTTCGTGGCAAACACTGAACGCTTCTTTTTCGAAATCTTCTAACTTTGATAGCTCCGAGGACAAATCTACGAGAAATAGGTATAGAAAATAATGTGCTAAGAGTAAACGAAGCAGATTTATGCGATATTTTTATATGTATTTTTACGACGAATTTCTGTTGTAGCAAGAATTGGAGCATATTTATTCTTGACTTTTAGCAGCTTTTTATCGATCGGGCAAAAATTACACACGTCATAGGTCATAGGTTCGCCTGCGTAGTTTTTCAGGATTGTGAGAGGGAGGAAGTATATTTCCTGTGTGAAATCACGATGTATATAAAGTAGAAATTACGAGCGACAGCGAGAAATACGCGCGCGTTTAATACTCTAAAGTATGCGGTAAGGATTGAAATTGTTGAGTGTTTAATTGATCGCGCGAATTTTCGATTATAATTAAACTGTTGATCAACAGATTTATGCTTTTTGGTATGCGAGCAGTAAATGGCTCTTATTTTGTACACATGCATTTCTCGCAGGCTTCTTAGCGGAAGGATGCAACAATGTAATATGCAATGTCATATTAGAGGGTTTCCCCGTAAAGAATCCTCGATGACGATCGATCCATCACTTCCGAGTAGTTCAGGAGCGACGTGCGAGCGTCGTTAGCCAGGAAAATTAGCCGCGCAAACACGTCGATAGCGAGGTAGTTGGGTAACGCGGTGCGGATCGCCATGGTTTCGAAGTAACGTGGACAAGCCTTGGCGGTCGGGCCGGAGCCGGAGCGTTGCGAAGAAACCTGGCGCTAATGCCACGTTAAGGCCGAATTACAGGGCACGCGGGTGGAATGCCGGCGCGCGTAACGACGAGCCGGGCACGGCAGCGTCGACGATGAAATCGGAAGTCGGTGCCGTGCCGGGGTATTTATCGACCCCGTTGCCATGCCAGCCCTACGTGTACACAAGACCACCACCCGGCCGTCATTATGGATCACGGTAGTTCGGTCGACCCCGACCCGTGTACACCTGCGCTTGCGACTCGCGTGCGTGCGTGCATGCGTGCGTGCACGCGCGAAATCAGATTGCTACGGCCCGAGGTAAGAAAAGCGACGATTAATTGCCTCGCTCGCGGAAAGCCCGCTGCCGCGCCGCACCAGCACTTTTCAGCCTGCTCGAGATAGCAGCGCAAATAGAGATATTCGCTCAAAGTTGGCACGTGTAGAATGTCTGCAACAATTCCGAAATCAATACCGCAGTATTGTATTCTTGTTAATGGAAAGTCCATTTCGAACTAATTAAGAAATTTGTGGATGAAAGAAGGGGAGTACCCCACATATGTACTATTATGTACGTTCCGCGTCCACAAGTTCGGGAGTTAAAGAAGGGTAAACAACACGTTGAGCCATATGGAATGAATTTTAAGCATTGGGGAAGGTCCTAAATCATTAATGAGCAATCGCAATTATTATCTTTAATTGTGTCTAAACAACAAACACACGTACGAGGATATTAATTAATTGTATATTAAAATTATGCTCCGTCATCTTGGCTAAACTATTGACTGTTAAGTAGATTAGTTTACGTTATAATAACTATATAAAAGAAGTATAAAAATTTCTACAGATGAGAACTGAACTATTATAAGAAAGCATTAGCATTTGATGGCGATCGATTTTATTGGCTACAAAGTGATCGCGTTAATGTTACCTTGGGTAGGCGGAATCCGGAAATGGGAAGTGACGTCAGCAGGTAGAATCGGTGTTTATACTATAGAGGTAATTTGAATCGACGAGCAAACGAGAGAAGAGTGACAGCGACTGAGAGATACAGCGAATGGCGGGGGTGTAGTGGAACAATACCTATTCAAAGATTCAAACTAATCTCCGCTGCAATAGTGTAATCAGAAATTAACTTCGAGGCTTTTAAATTTTGATATCGATAATAAAATTTTATATACAAAAAAATGAAAAAAAAATTGTGATAATATATTTTTATTCATTATTAGATACAAATACACGACGGATGTAACTGTAATTTTTTTTACAATTATTATATATATATGTTTATACGTATATGTATGTGTACCTTAACAATCAAAGCTAAAGTTGCGGACGCTTGAAAGTACAAATGTACTCTTGCATTACCATAACCCTCTCTTCCTCTTTCTGTTTCGTAATTACGCTCTGGCGCATTAGAAAAAGATTCTCGTTGCATTAATTAGAATTCTGGTTGAAAATGGACAAATTAAAATTTTCTAATTCTATCATAATTCTAGTCAAATTAACCAGAATTCTGATTGATGTGATCAGAATTTTCTGGTTGATCCATTTTCAACCAGAAATTTTTTTCACAATCAGTACGTAGATCTGCCTAAGGCTATTATGAAATTGTTATTTATTCGACTTTTTCTGTCAGCATACTGTGAATGCCAAAGGCGTCATTGTTTTTTAACTCAGCCGATGCTCTGTTTTATTTGGAATAAAAAAATAGATTATTTTATTCTACGTAAATATTATTTTTGATATTGCTTTTGCATACTACGTTTCGTTTTAAAATCTGTCTAAAAGTGAAAGCCACATGAGCTTTATTTTAGAAATTCGTTTTGACAATAATAATGACATTTTAACGTCAGATGTTTTAGTGTAAGATATCGATGACGTTACTGATATCAATTGACATTAATCCGGCGAAGGATGACTGTTGAAATTTGAATATTGGTAGTATATGATTTGAGTACGTTAATAGTTGCAGTATTTTAATTCCATTATTGCAGAAACGTATGCAATTTTCAAGGTCTGTTTTATGTGACTGAACTTTTAGTGTACACTTTTAGAGTTTAAAGTGAGATAGGTATATATATATATATATATATTTGATATTTTTGTAGGAAGCGAGAAAGAGAGTTCTAGTGTAGTTTAGTGCAGGAACAGAAAACAGACCATTAGTAAGAATTTTGTTTATATCTTAATTATCAGTTTGTTGTCAAGTTAGTAGAGAGTAAAGAAAATAGAAAGATATTAAAAAATATTACAAAGCATTTTTTTTTACAACGTTCATCGAATTTCCTTTGCGTTTTGCGTTATAATCTATCGCGCGTCAATTTATCAAAATGTTTAAGATTGTATTTCTGAGAAAGGTCGATTAATTTTTTCGATAATAACGTACTCAGAAAAACATTTCAAATATTTTTATTCAGCACCTAAAAAGAAATTATTTCGGTTATCATATATTTATCACATATTTGTGATAAATGTGGTCGAAGAGCACAGCAAAGGTGTGAAGGACTGAATAGATGTAAAGCAAGGGGTCAACGAGTAGAGCAGGTGGGTCCACTTGCACCTGATGCTTGTGTGCCGCTTCCGTCCAGTTGTATTTCAACCGTAAATTTACGATTCCGTGTGTCCGAGGCGTGACCGATTGCATGAAGTATATTTATTTATAAAACCTATAGAGTAGATACAGTCGCAATTAAATGTAACTGTTATAATTGCATACTGCTAATTACTCGAATAACGTTAGATAGAATTTAAAAGTGATGGTTGTGTGATGCTGTTACCAAGTACAGCTAAATCGTAAATCAGTCTGTGTGAAGCAACATAATGCACAGCGTCGTGTTTTTTTATCTAGACGCGTAGTGAAACACATATATAGGGTCTTGGAATTTATATATTTATAGTAAAAATAGATAGTTTTACAAATATATATATAGATATAATATAGGATATATTAAAATAAATAGAGTGAGAAAATTATGTTTAATCAGATTTATATTGTAATTAAACTTACGTATACTTACTTATTTTAATCTATTTAAAGAGATATAAAAAGTGCCACACAAGATTTTGTGTTTATATAGGTAGGCGCAAATTCAAATCGATCGATTGTGAATTAAAAGATGCATGTCTCTCACTAAGCTTGCCAGCTTGAAGCGGCGAATCACGAAAAAACTCGCGATTGCATGAAGGAGCGATACGTGTGGGACGACGTATTACGTGTGGTTCGACGATGATTTGTAATCGCAAACGCCGTCGCAGGAAATGTTTCGGATGTCGTGCTCTGCGTAGCTGCTAACTCGCTTGCAGAATTATTAATCACCCTCTGGCATGCATTATGGTATCGCCGTTCTATTGTTCGCTCCGAGCGAATGACGGAGCGAAGGAGATGTATGTACGAAAGATATTTGAGAAATACGGAAAGATGTCAATCAATGGTCAGGTAATGTAAGAGAAGGACCTGAAGGACGCAGAGGTAACGATGATGATAATGTACGAGGATAACGTGAAGAATTACGCGAAGTTATAGATAATAGAGAATTTTTGCAATACCGTTTATTCAGATACGGTGAACGCTAAAGTCACGTTATCTTATTCTTAATAATTAATTATGAAAAGGATAACGTGATTTAGCGTTTACCTTATCTGGATCCATGTTATTGCAAAAACTCCCTAATAAGCAAACGAAGAAACCGTTGAATAGAAACAACTGTAGATTTCATGAAAGCAGATCGAGAAAGGCAAACAGAGCCGACAGAGGAGTGAACATGGAAGCAAGAGCTGAATGAAGTAGTGCGCACGCGGCCGTGCTTCCGGTTTCTCCTCTTCTGCTCCGTCGTCTGTTTTCTTTTACCTCTCTTTCTGTAACGATCGTTCCTTTCTCTTCTCACTGTATATCATACTTTAAAGCGCGTGTGTCTTTCGTGTGTGCACTCTGATAAATTGTTATATCGCTGTTCTATGCTGACAAGGAAAGTTTCACAACTGTCCGAAACCAATTTGATTCTCCATGAAATATGTTGTTAAACACGAAAATCTAAGAGACACGTATTTTTTTATACGTGCCCTAACTCATGTTTAAGGGGTGAAACACTCCTTTGAAGAAAAACGGTATTTTTCTTTCGGAAAGTACATATATCGTCGGAAATATAAAAGATATATGGAAAAAAATTTTTTTAACAAAAGTTGTACGGTTTCAAGAGTACTTCAATGTTGTGAAGAAAAAAATTTTTTAACTTTTGTTTAACAATTGTTAAACAAAAAAGTTAAAAAAATTTTTTCCATCTTTTATACTTCCGACGATATTCGCCTCGAAAGAAAAATACCGTTTTTTTTTCAAAGGAGGAGAAATTTCACTTCTTAAACATGAGTTAGACACGTATAAAAAAATACGTGTCTCTTAAATTTTCGTGTTTAACAACATATTTCATGGAGAATCAAATCGGTTCCGGACAGTTGTGAAACTTCCCTTATGAGTTGCATTCTTTAAAATCGCGGTTAGAACCAATATCAGATTATACGAAGGAAATACGAGAAGTAGAGAGAAACAAAAAATTTATATTATATCAGCTCTCTTTGTGCGAATACAGATATTGCGTACTTTTTGTGAAGTATGAATGATAGAGTAAAGTATGAATGTTTTTCTGTCTAATTTGATATAATTTTTATGTATGATCTTTATTTATCAAGATACTTAATGTTGAAAATAAATTACCAAAGAAGATAAATTTCTAAGCAATTTTGCTAAGAGAATATCTTTTAAACTTATTATGGAAGACATGACTGACAGAGAAAATATGCGATTTCTACGATATCCTCCATAAATTTTAAGTATATGTTATATTAAGGAATGTCAAAGTATTTAGATTTACCTTGGAATGCACTTTCATTAAGTGAGTTGTTTGCATGCAACTTGTCTATTGCTGGGAAAGTATGTTACCAATCTTGCTTTAGAAATTCGTCGGCCGATTTCCTTGCGACTACAATGATCTCGTCTAGTGGTTCGTATGTACTCGACACGCATGGTCGCGAGTCGCTTGACTTTTCAGGTTTAAACGTAATCCCGAATTGGAGCACGACGACTTCTGGAAAATGTGTTAATCGAATTGGCCGATCTGTAGGCTGTCGGATCATCTCGATAACGTGAGAGTTCAGCTTGTAAGAACTATCTTTCATTTATATTTATCCTTCTTTATCTCCTTGGATTTTTTTGGATTTGATAAACGACGGATTACTACAAACTCTTCTGTTTAAACAGTCAGATGTTTAAGAAGAGAGAATTTTTATGGCGTCATTTTTATCAATATCAAACCGAGTTCAAATTTATCTTTATTAATAGCTTTTTTTATATATTTTGGATGAAAAAGAGAAATATAAAAAATGAATAAGCGCATACGGTATAGTGCAAATTGCAACATCTGAAAGAATTTTATCTACAATAAATTATTACAAATGAGAAGTAGTTATTGCAGCATAAATATTTCAATTGATAACAACGCAGAACGGAGAACAACGCATAAATGCAATTCTTTGTGTTTTACTTCGCTTACGTGTACGTTGAAAAATGATTAATAGTTAGAAATAAAACATCACGCGATTAATATTTGGTTATAAATGAGCTTATTTTCACGCATATACATGTACGTGCGCCTTAATACATGCGAATAAATGCATGAGGATAGTAGCGCGCGAGAGTCCGGCCTACGAATCGATCTGCCTTTGCCAAGAAAACGTCACGAAAAAGTCCATCAATCATTGCGTACACAGGCGTAATGTGAGTGAGCGTATACGCGCATACTCTCTCTCTCTCTCTCTCTCTCTCTCTCTCTCTCTCTCTCTCTCTCTCTCTCTCTCTGGCGGATATTCGATACAAGGCAGAGAGAAAGGAGGTGAGAGAAAGAGAGAGAAAAAGAGGCAATTTATTTATGCTCGATACAATGGAAATCAATGACGGAGTTAATCGAGTCGGTTGACCAAACGGTATTTTCAACGATCTTTCTAGAGATTTTCAAGAGATGGTTAAATTATAATAAAAATTGTCCTTTTTAAAATTAATATAATACAACACCTACGCATACAGGGTGTTTAAAATCTGTTTTCATCCCTTACATTTCAGCAACAGTAAAAATCGCTAAATATGTATTTGATCATTTCAAAGAGTTGCACTAATTGTGAATAACTCTTCAAAACGGTCAAACGTATTTCACAGTTTTTCATAATTTTGAACAGTTTCTGAAATATGGGAGGTGGGGACAGACTTTATAGACACCTGTATATTTGCAACAACGCGAACGTTAGGGAATATTGTAAAAATATTTTTATTAATATACATAATATGTATAAAAATAAAAATAGTTTAATAAATAAATGTAAATCAGTTAAAAGTTAATTAAAATTGTAGAAAAGATCATTTTGTGTGGGAAAAAAGCCGTTTAAATTTTCTGGAGTGTCTGTTATATTTAATGCAGCTAAATGAAGCTTTGAATTAGTTATGGGAATATAATTTATATTAGTGTCAGAATACGTGACATAAACTCGGCATTACAAAATTTCTAGACACTGATGGAAGAGAGGAGCCTAAAACCCTCTGAAGTGTCGGAGAGCTCGCAAGCTCGTAAGCTCGTACGCACGCCATACGTCCAATAAACGAACGAGCAAAAAGAGTTTCGAGCTTGTCGTGTTTCCAAGAACATTTTGTGCGATCGATACAGCCTGCCATTATTGCTGGTAGATAGGCTGTGCTGTTACGCTCGTCTTCTCTCTCGCATACGTGTATCATCTATGTATTCACGTCGCTCATGTATGATAATAATGCTTGTTTTATTATCTTACGTGCTTTGACCGATGGAAAAAAAAGATTTTTATTCTTTCTGATTGCGATATAATGAAATACGACAATGATTATTATTTGATATTTTGCAAAGATAATAATAATATTCTGATAATAATAATATTGTTTGCAAAATTTCATATCTTTCTCTCTTTTGATATATAAATAATTATCTCAAGAGAAATTATATGTAATTATATGAATATATAATTTTTTACATATACACATATTTCTATTTAATATATTCCTAGAATATCAAGTGTTAACGGTTTCAAAATTCAAATAATTGGAGCATGTCTTTGCCAATTAGTATCTTCTACTATAAAATCATATATGTATTTTTTTTTTATTCTGGAAATCAAGGTGATGAAAAATTACTATGTTTATATAACTGAAGATAGATCGCTTCGTAATATTATATGATTAGATACTTGATAACATAGTCGTTTTGTCTATTCGCAGTTTCGCACAAGTATTAGTGAAGACACAGTAACTGCGTTACTTTCCTCGGCCAACGTTAATTTGTAATTCAAGACAAGTTGACGGTAAAGGGGTGGCGGATCGTAGTGGCGCCAGTCGTTGGAAGGAATACCTGCTACATTATTACCACATAGTTTTTCTACCACTATGAAAATTAGCACAAGAGAGAGAGCGCGCTGGGACAATCGATCCGTTTAATACAAATGTCTACGTATACGCGTCTAGTTCAAATATTCCTGGAAACTAATCCAACTCTAGTTTATTTCTTCTGCATAACTGTATAAAGTGAGTACTCTTCAATACCAATGATTCGTGTATTATTTTTGGTTTTGCTTAGATAGACAATTAAAATTGATTTTCCCCACTAGTGGTTAGCATTTATTTTTATATATGTATAATATTCAATTCGCATTCTTATATGCATTACTGTACAAGATGTATAAATTTTTTAGGATTCTCTCTCTCTCTCTCTCTCTCTTTCTCTCTTTTGTTATGGTTTATAATTTATGTATTATTAACAAATATTCTAGCTTAGTTTTTGTGACTTAATCTTATGGGACAATAATATCTTAAATTTTTTATCTCGAAATACATAATACACACAGGATATACGTGTAGGAAAAGAATTACAATTCAGAGCTAATCTCATATCCAAAGCTGGATCGTGATTATTATTAACATATTATCAAGAGGGAACTATATATACGAACTTCCGTAAGAATCTGTTCAACACTGTCTTTTTACCCTCGATGTAGAAACCACCGTCTAAACTAGCTCGTATAAGCCAACTCCTGTTCCTACGTATACGAGTAAACTATTGATCCGTGAGTAGTCACGCGATTCTGTCGTAGAACACCACTCAAACTCCTGTGCCTTTTTCCTCCCTGGTCTCTTTTCTCATTCCTTCTCTCTCTTTGTATCCTTGAACATTCAGAGAACGTAAGAAATCTCTGCATTTTAGTCGTTCTTAAAAATAGTTTTTCCTTTTCTACAAAAATTGTAGAGTCATCTAGGTTTTCGGTCAAGTCCTATTATTAAATTATTTATAATATTTACACACAGTGGTTGACATTCGTCTACTTACCGTTTACTTAACAGTAAACTTCAACGTGTAGATTAACTTATGGAAATATTATTTTAACATAAGACCGCATACATAACCATGTACTTAATACAAGGGAAAGAAATTCGCTAATTTCAAAACTGGTTTGGTCGTCTATCCAATTAAATCTCTCAAACAGGAAACGTCGAGGTGTGGATAGGGCGTAATATCAAACCAGGAATAACCTTACCCTTTTATTTCATTCACGCACTACCCTCTTCCTCCCCTCTCCCTCATTGTTACGAAGCCTCACCACTATTGTTACCATCGCCGGCGAACAGCAACGACCACCTTCGCCGACTCCGTCGACTTCGCCAACGCCATCATCACCTTCTCGTCTACCTCCACCCTTAACTCACCCCATTTCCCTCGCTTTATCACCTGCCATCACCGGCCAGCTCGCGCAGTAGGTATATACCTACCTACCTACGGCGGCGCGCCTCGGTTAGGTCTTATCGGTAATGGTCCTATTTTTGGAATCTCCGCCCATTCTTTGCGTGACCCACCTCCGCAGCAACTTCCCCTCTCGTAGCCCGTGGTTTATAACCCTTCGAACGAGGGGTTTAGTCGGATCTCTCTGAGTAGCGACACGTGAAGAGACACCGCGGGATGTCCCTTTTTGTAAATTAAAGAAATCGATGGGGGACATGAGGTCGCTATGGAATAAGTCCACGTGGAGATCCTATGTATGTAAAAAGTTTTTGATTTTTCTAACTTATTTTATATGAGATTGGTCGATATATTAGTTTCGAACAGTAAGATGGATATATTAAATTTCGACGCATACTGGTGATTTTTTTAATTCCTTAGGAAGATAGAAGAATATGCCTCAGTTTCCATGAAAAAGAAAGAAATTCGAATTAGCGTTGCTTGAATCTTCGAGGCGAAGGGTCGGTTGGCGTGACTCGGTTCACGGATCGATAAACAGACCGGAGGTTCCCGACTAACCAGTCTCGGGTCACGAGAATATTATTAAGCGCGCCGCGCCGGTGCTTTTCCGACGGGCCGAGCGAATCCAACTCTTATCGGTAATTTCGTTTCATATACCAAGAAAATCATTAAGATGTGGTGTTTTAAGCTGCTTGTAAATGCAGTTTTGTTTTGTTTAAATTGCTCAAAGTCTCGACGGTACTTAGGATATCGCGATAACCATCGTATCGATTATTGTAAATTCTTTTAGCAATATTCAAAGTTAATAATGCAACAAGAAGTGAAAACGTGAAAAAAAAAAGGAAAACGAAGAGATTTTTTACTATTTACTGTGAGGATAAAATATTTTCTACAAACACGTCTAATATAAATTTTCAACATTTATAAATCATAATTTTTGTTTAAAATTTCCTAAAATTTTAAATAATGTTAAATATATCTTCAATTAGGCTTTTGTGTTAATGATATTTCAATCTACGTTGTGTTCTTCGGAATTCCCGCGGTTTTTGAGGATAACACATCGATCACTATTGGGAGTCATTATCATTTTAACCGTGGGCGTATATCGAGGAAATGAAAACAAGGGGACGTTCGATCATTTTGATAGTGAAGAAAGTATAGGGACGTAGAGAAGTGAAAATATGCACACTGCGTGGTGGCGTGTACTTAGGCGCCATATGTCGCGCGGTCATTCATGTCCACGTATACTCCACGTAACTTTTTCTACGTATGCACTATACGTGGATATATGCGTCGAGCGTCTGAACTGATCTACGTACATATATACGTGAACTACCTACCTTCCAATATCGGTTATAAGTGTGATATCGTGGCTAGGATTGCTCGTAAAGTAAGTATTAAGAGAAATATCATTTTGTGCTCGGCGCTACTATAACGTCTTGTAAATTGGAAAAATTTCGTCTTCCAAAGAGTGGAGTATCCCATTAACTCCAACAAAACCGATAAGAAAATACAAAATAATTCCATCTGTATCTTTCATCGAAATACTTGTTGCAATTCCTATAATTCGAGTAAGCTTGTTTATTTTCTATGTAAATCTGACCACTGCAATGTTTATATATGGAAATATTATGATCCATCTTTGAGATTTGCTTGACTTATCTTGTTTGATGCAATCTTTTATTTTGTTTCTCAATTTAGAAATATTCCTACGTTAAAAAGTAACGCAATGCTTTTGATGCGAGACAGTGCTAGCTTTAATTGTTATGCATCGCCGCGTTGCTACTATGCTCGGAGAAAACAGTGAGGGAAAAGTGCGAAAGAGAGTCAGACAAGAGGATGGAATCACTTCTATGCAATAGCCGGTTTTGTCTTTCTTCCCAAATAAAACTTGCTCGTACTTTCATTATGTTGTTCTAAACGGAATTTAAATATTTGAAGGTTGAATGATTTCATTGGTTGACCGAAGGGTATATTTCTTTCATGAACGGACAATAAAATGTAATGATGAAGAAATTTATAATGGGTAACTCTCACCTATTCTGAAAAGGCAGATGTGAAAGTAGTAAAAGCGAAAGATCTTTCATTCGTTGAATTGATTATTCAAATCCATCATTGATGTATAATTTTATTTATACGTATTATGCTATTATTATTTTATTATTAGAATTTTATTTAAAATTAAGTTAGAATTTAAATAAATTTTTAATTGAGCATACACAAGATGCATACATTATGAAATAACACTGTAAAATAGTAGTTTAATTTATAATTGTAATAACACACATCTAACATTTACATTTGGTTTCAATTTTCAGCTCTTTATTATGTTTATTAGAGCAGTTTTAATAAATTGCAACTCATACTTAATAGTGCTACGGAACTGCTAACTTACTTTCTAATTATTCATCATAATAAATCAATCTTATGTCTTGCACAATGTTATGCCTTCAAACTTGTTAGAATGCGGATATTTTCCAATTTATCGATGTAACAATATTTCCATCGGAACGTTTTTGCTCGCATAAAATAAAATTATCGCGGTTGTACAGTCTTTTGTATTTACATATTTCCAGGAAAAGAAATTGTACGATTGAATTTATTTTTTCACAATATGCGCGCGGCGTGTGATTGAGCCATGGAAAGTAATAAGAGCAGGTATAGAATTTGCGCAGAAACCGTTCTTATTGTTAGAAATTTGCAAATTGCCATACGGCAATCAGATAAATATATCTAATCTTTTTACTCGGCATATTTTCTTGAAAAAAATATATTAATAAGTAAGCATGATTCAGTTAATAAACACACACATCTAGAAAATAAAAATATCTTCTTTTATTCTCTTATGTTCAACATTATAAATATGTAAAAACATTTATTCTTTAATTCATTAGTAAGAAATAAATACTTGTTTTTTAAAACTTTTTTTTATAAAATACGGTTTCTATCTAAAAAAAAAAAATTACTTTGTTGTAGATGTTTCTTGCTAAATTTTAACAAGTCAGTTACATGAATAAGCATCGAAATAATTTTTCTTTTAAGATAATTTATACACATTTACATGATTACAATTTTGGCAAAGAAAGCATAAATCCGCTGATCGTGCAAGCGATGAAAGAAAATTCCATCCGCAATGCAGTCGACAACGGGCACCTGCGAAATTATGCCTGACGGTTTTTTTGAAGTAGCTTACTTGAAAAGTCACGCGATATATAACGTTGTGGTCTTTGTGCTTTGAAAGACTCTTGCGGTTTAATTCAATGGCCGGTACAATGACCGCTATTTTCAAAATTATTTTCATACATTTATTCATTATTCGTGTTAGATTAAAACGTATTAAAAATGGCTAAAGAATATTCTTGAAATTATTTCAATACACATTTTTAATAATGTTTGTGCATTATTTTATAAAATTAATTATATAATATTTATTTAATTATGTACAGAATTTTTTAAATTTTATATACAATTAATTTTTTTTCATTAAAATAAATTTTTTTTCATTGAAATATAAATCAGTTCAATGTTGATATGAATAAAAAATCATTGAATTGAATAAAATTAGAATTATTTGTTCGTTATTTTTTCGAATAAATAAAATAAGAAAAATATTTTTTCTTAATTACCTTTTTAAAATTTTTATTTTTGTTATGATCTTTTTTATTTTAATGTAAGTTATAAATTGTCAATAACCGTATAGCTTATTTCAATAGAGATTATTTCTTCAATACATACATGTATGATTATAAAATTTTGCAATGATTTCTTTTGGTCGAAATCGGATTGGTATCTGAAGTATATCTGAAGTCTGATATGGCAAAGACGAGGATATCATCGGTGAAGCTTGGTTTCGGTAGTTGGTAGCCGCAGTGCTGGCGCAGCGCCCTGACCTCAAAACATCGGCATGGATCGATAGAAAACTTCCTTCGCTTTGCACCACGTTCTCCGTGCAAACTTAGTGGACTTGGTGGTAGGCTGAAGAAGGTGCAAGAAGATGAATATTGCTCGGTGAAACTTGAGACGCTTGTTTAATCGACGAAGATTAGTGCGATGAAGAAAGTACCAAGTGGAAAAACTATCTAGAAACGTCCACCTTATTTGCGTAACATTATTAAATCATTGTTGGCACATATTTCGCAAATGATTCTGAATCATCTGTTTTTTCTTGGTTATATTGCAATAAATCGTTACAAAAAGCTTGCAGAGGAGCAATTAATAAATTTAAAAGCTATAGAGAGAAGGAGTTTTCAATAATTTATGTTCTTTTTCAATTACCTGTCTGTCGAGTTCGTTGTGCGTGGCATAATATGTTATTACGTCAAGTTATTCGATTAATTAATTAAATTGATAGAATTAATCAATTATTCTAAGAATACAAATGATATTGTCGATTTTTCTATTTTTTAATTGTTGATTTGATCTTTAATATAATATCGGTTTTATGTACGTCGAAGCAAAATTCGATCAGATTGGCAGATTCGCGCGATTGACATTCTGGTAATCAACCTTTGATGCGAATCAATGCTTATTCGGACAAGGTCGCGAAGCTTTCGTCAAGGATCATCGACCTCGCTCATTCTCTTTCTCTTTTGTTGCCGACACTCACGGTCTTTCGATCCTTTTGCGCTCGTTGCCGAAGAGACTCGAAGCGTAATCATGTGTGCAAGCGAAGCGCGATTCTTGTCCGCTCTCGGTGCTACAACGACGATGGCAAGGTGTCTGCTAGTTAAACGCATACACGTCGTGTCTACGTGTTTCCTATGCGTTTCTTTTCGTGTTAAAGCTAAGAGCTCATGTTCCGGAAGAAACACTGCGAAGACGCACGGCGATGGCGATGCACCTCATCAAGTCATTTTATTACAGTATGCACACCCGACAATGAGACAACACTCTTGTTTACGAGGTGCCGATGCTATGTGTACCATGTTCATGTTTTCTCATGTATTTTTTTCGTTTGAAGACCAACCAGTGACCGCTTTCTCTTCTTTTATTTAAAGTTCTTTCTTTCTTATTCCTACTTCACACTTTGTATCATATAGATTATAATTGTTCTTTTTGTTTAATAAATAAATAAATTAATTAATGAATGAAAATCAATATAGGACTTATAATTAAGAAAAAATAATTATAAACAAGAGTATCGAATTACATTACTTTAAATAGAATTTAAAACGACTTGTCAAACCAATTATTAAATTTTATTCGTAAGCAGTACAAATATGCTTAAATGTGCAATGTTAAATAGTATAAGGTAGTATAAATATGATTATCGGCATCAGTCGTCTTTTATTATTCCATTGTTAAGGATGTTTTCGTATAAACTCGCTGCGAAATACGACTGATCGATATTTTCGTGTGCTCATACAGGCGAGCGATGACAACGACGAAATATATTCGTTTTATTAAGGTGCACACGTGTAGCCGAGAGGTACGACTTCCTCCTGGTTTATGAGGTGTCGATACTGCCTCCCATGTAAACGCATATAAAGCGGGTTTACTTTTCTCATACACGTACGATCCTTGTACGAGCGAAGAGACGCACGGACATCGAAGTGAAAAAAGTAAGAGATATAGAAGGACGAAAAGACACACACACGTACATCACAACTTATTGCTTGCTTATTGCGAGAGACTTTACGACACGATCGACGAAATGACGTTCACAGATTTTTGTCTTTCCTATAGCTTTCTCACTTGTGGTTTTCGACTGCAATATACTATGCTAAAAAAGCTTAAATCCGGGGTAAGGTTTTTTTAGTAAAAATTTTTTAAACAGGATTTATCATCTCTTGTAAATGCTACTTGCTCTTGCTGAAGCAATTCAAGACTATTTAACAAATAATATAATATAATAAAAATATCTAGTTGCGTTTTCATAAGACCTAAAATTATCTTGACATATATTTAGATACAAATTGGAAAACGACACTGATCTTTAAATTTGATGGATAATATTCGTCAATAGAATAATCAATAATGAAATAATTAATTTTCGGTGAATAATATTCACCAATAAAATATAATCAGAACATATTTTTTTAATACCGATAAAAATTTTAAGAAGAAAAAAAGCATTTATGATATTGTAATATTCGATTAATTTGATTAACATGCATTATAAATATAAAAAACAAATGTATTAGCTAAAAAATTTCTAAATGATGGAATTAATCTCCAAAATTCATAGACAAATAGTTGACTAAGTTCTTCGTAAATGTCGTTTATTTTTAGTCTGAACTGAATCAACATCTGCTACGTATAAGTCAGCCTGTCGTTGGCATTTTAACGAATTGTCAACGGTTACCCTTTTGCATTCTATTAGAGCTGTTCGTGGTCGCTATGAGGGTTCGATAGCATTTAAGTGATGAAAGATGCCACGTATATAAAAACTTACGAAATAGAATCTTATTTGAGGTAATTATTATCGCATATTTGATGGTCTAAATTCTAAATATTAATGTTATTTTTCTTTGCCATTTTTTCTTATTTTTTGTTCTGTTTGTATAAGAAGAAAATACTTTTTTCGAGTTACCTTACATAAAATTGATGTTACGCTGTCACGTATTTAGGATAAATTTATGTTTTATAATTTTTTTTTATTTTATCTTGTATGAGTTGGTTTAGATTCTTCCAAAGAAACTGTATTCAGCATGTATCTAACAAATACCTACTTTTCTTCTATCTGCTATTTTTCATTGTTTTTAATGCGAAGATACAAATGCAAAAATAACAGAAATAAGAGAAACATTTGTGCAAAAATATTTATCGTTAGATACCGTTTGTTTAATATATACTTTGGTACTTTCATTTTCTTTTATCTTCCCCTCTTCTTGAAAAGTATTATAATAATGATATGTTCATGGGTGTGTATAGGATACAAACCTTTCAAGAGAGACTCGTGCTATAATAATAAATAATACCTCTCGCGGAAGGGTGAAGGATTTATGGGTAATTCGCGAATGGTATTGTTATATAATAGTCATCATATGGCTATTACATTCAAAGCTATTCTTACTTAATTTTTTATAGCTCAGATGTAAAATGTTTAAAGCAGTTGTTACATTAAAGATTACTATGAAAATAGATTTAGATATTTGATAAAAAATTGTTCCTAAATAGTTTATTTTGTATTAGATAAAAAAGCATAATATACACACATAATAAGGATAAAAACAAAATCAAAATAAGAAAGCACTCGTGTAGTTAGTGTGTATTATATAAACGAGAGAGAGGAAAACCATTATCGACAAAAAAGTTTGATTTAAAGTTATAAGTTTAATTGCAAATATTGAAACAGTAAAACGTAAAGAATACGATGTAACAAAATATTCAGTTGTATATTACAAGGAAATGTATCACATTTATTTATAGAAGTTGCGTACATAATTATACTATTTCTTAATTAAAGTGAAATACGTAAGCTGATATTAAAGATATCATAGATATCTTTTTTTTCGTACTGTAATTATATAACAGAATTGCGTGATATGCTGCGCTAAATAATGTTATCTCGTAAACGTACAAATTAAAACATGTCTGATACTGATGGTACCTGTCCCTTTGAGAGGTCAATCTTTTTAACTTTTATGGTCATGCGTTCTCGTGACATTGCGCTCCGACAAGATCAGGATGAAGAGTAGGTCGGGCCAGGTTAATGTCGAGACGTCTAGGTCAAGGAGTGGTCACTGGTCTCGATCGGCTCGTTTATCTCAACAGTCTGCGACCTACTTGAAACTACCGGTAATGTTAATATCGTTATTTTTCAGCGATAGGGTCGGTCGTGATGATGATTTTATTGATTTTGTCTATCTTGCCTCTAACAACTGGAAAGAAGTGCCAGATACTATTGATGAAGCGATTAACGTTCGACGAAAAACGATCGATTGATTTAATCCCGTTATGTTGGAGATCGAAAGAACTGCGTGACCGCTATTAAAGCTAGGTGACCTTATGGTCTTTTCCTTATCTGATGGTCAACGCGATAGTTTCCTTTCCATTCGCAAATAAATGCAGAAAATAAATGCAAACCGCGCATTTGCATGGTCTTCTTTAACAAAATCAACCGACTCGCGTGCTAACGGACGCGTGGGCGTTCTCGGAAGCGGGCTACGGACGAGCACGCTAATGCACGCTCTTGCAATTCCATGAAAATATTCCCGCCTGTTCCTACTAACCTTCCTTGCATTTTCTAGGAGTATGTATTTTACCTGTGATAAGCTTTTGTGCATCGTGATAAGCCTATACTCTCATTACGAAGCGGAAATTCGCCGTTTGTTTCTTTTTATAAAAAGAAAAGAAGAAAAAACGCGTTAAAATAAAATGTAAAATTTAAGAAGGGAATTTATCATACGAATCGAAAGTACTGTTAAGTATATCTATATAAATTTTTAATTTCTAATTTTAAAGATTGAAACTTACGATATTACAAAATTGACTTCTATCAACAGCTTTTTTTATTAGACCATGTTTCGTTAGACGAGGAGGACGAGGGTTTATATGAAGTAAATGTTAATGTCGAGCTACCATTGTATGACGTTTACATGCGGCCAAGGGTAAAAGATAAGTGAGTGTAAAAGAGGGATGGCAGTTGCAATGATATGGCTCGTCAAGATCGCCGGTTACGATTAGACCCACGGCCATGATGTGCTGGCACATTTAACATCCACCACGTTGTCATTATTGCTTATTATTTGCTCATCGTCCGGTAGACCTAGACGGTGCATTCGCATCGGATATGACAATGACAGGGGTGACGCTCGATGGCGTTGTTTACACTAGGGAATGCTGCGTGATACTAACGGTATCCGCGACTTTAATTATTCTTTCTCTTACAAAAACATCCTTTCCTATCGATTGGAGAATCCATCGCTAATAATCGTTTTGCGCAATTAGCTGATATCTGAGTGAATGTAGCAAAACGAAGTATTGTGCGTTTCTGATGGTTTCTTAGCAACTACGTTTTAGTCTTCTTAGATCAAACAAGTTTTTGAGGAAGCAGAAGAAAAGACGGCATTACACGACGACATACACGCAGGACATTGCGCGTCGCAGTAAATCGTAGTTCGTAAAACTCTGACGTTTCACAGTAGCGGAAATCACGTGACGTTGATGATGACTCAGGAGACGCTTCGCCGGCGCGGAAATTGAAGGAAGAGGATTCTTTCCCGTGACGCAGTTGATTTTACAATACACCGCGTGATTCTCCGACGCGCTGCTCCGACGCGCTGCTCCGACGCGACGCGCGGTTGCGTTAGAATGCTCGCTCGTAGATTAAACAGCGCTAATGATCCGTATCGCGATCCCGTTAGGACTGACTCGCCTCCTCCAGCGTGCATCGTCGTTTTCTGCTTCCGCTTCTAGCTTCACGCGTGTGGGCACCGTGTGCTCGAGAGAATCCTCTCGCTACGCGAAAGCTCTATAAATCCTTTTATACACAGCTTGTACCGTTGGTAACCGATGACTCTATTTCCCTTTACGTTCCTGTCAGAAAAAACGGGAAGTTTTACTCCTCAATTAACTTGATCGTCATGGGAAGTGGAGCAACCAGTACCAATTTGCAGTTGAAAATTACAGAACTAGAAGAAGTAGCATTTGAAACTGAACTAAATTAAGTTTAAAAAAAAATTTAAACGAAAGGTTTGAAGGATAAACTGGTTTCTAAACTGTTTAATCTTTGAGCCGATACGGACGCAACGTTAGTGACATCAGTGAATTCAATTTCAACAGTAAGGAAGGAAATGTGTATATAATATAAAAGAAACGATTTTACGTGAGACGTAATAAAATTACAGCGAATGTAATCATTTTGCAGAGCAAAGTAATACGACGCGATGTGCTAGTAGGATAAGGCGCGGAACAAGATAGTCTAGCAGTCGCTAACGATTAATTATGTATCTGCCTAATTGCGCAACGCATTAAAACGCTCACAGAAATGAGATAATAATGCAATTACAAATTATGCGGTGAAAGCAATTACGTTCGGCGCACAACGACGTTCGTTATAGCGTTAACAACCGATGTAGTAACGTGATAGATAGACCGTCATCCGCACCCATGCCTCGATGTCGCCCGGCGTCCATGCGGCCATGGCGGAGGACGACTAGGACGCTGTCCTAGAGCGTCGCTCCCGGCCGCGCGCGCACAGGATCGTGCGCACATTTTGCGATTAATTGCAAATAATTAGCGGATAATCCCGCGGAGAACGAGATAACGGTACAAGGACGTACGCGCCGCATATCGTCCATTGTTCGTGCGCGTTACCCAGACGCATTGTTGCGGTGCATCCTGCTGACTCGTTGCCTCCTCCCGTCCTATCTCTTCCTCCAGCCGTGCATCGATCCTCTTCTTTGAATCAAGACGCTTATCGTGACTCGCAAAATCACGCGATTCGCTTTTCTAACGTTGTTGAAATCACGATTTGCCTCCACCGATCCGCGAATACTTCAACACTACCGATGATTCACGTCGCGAGAAACTTTGCCAGTGTTATATCCGTCACAGTCGATTCTTCTTGTGAGTCGTAGCACTTCACTCTTGGCTTTATTGTTTTCTCGGGGTTGGATTGCCAGACAATGCGCAGTGTTTCGCACGCTTTGACGATGGCGCGGCGCGGGCGTCGTGGTATTCCCGGCGCCGCGCCGCAGTAATGACCCTGCGTCGTAATTGTTTTTAGAGCGTAACCTTTCTAAGTTTTGCACGCTTAGTAGAGAAGAGAAAATAAGAATTTCAGAATACAGATTAATTGAATTCCTCCAAAAAGACTTTATAAATTGTTTTATTTTTATGTTTCAGTATCAGTGTAAAATTTGAGCAATTCTTTTATACATGTATTTAAGAGAGAGAGAGTGTTATTCAATTTTTTTATTTATTTGATTCTTAAGGGATCCTAAAGTCGTCTGTATTATCATATACTGGTAAACCGTATAATTTTTGTATAACAATTACTTTTTTCCTCTTTTACTGATTCGAAAATCGTTTTCCAGGATTAAAGTATATCCATTAATACGTGTCTGTGAAATGGAGTTTATGCCGAGCACGACAAAAAATGTCGAAATTGAGATCTTCTTTACCATTTCTTAGTCCAACGACGCTCCAGAGCTGTCACGTCGTGATAACATTTGCTCCATAATAAGAAAGCTATGCAATCTGTATTTACGAAATAGTAGTCTACAGACTAGTAGTTTGCACGAAGAAACAACGTGGAGTCTTCAAAATTGGACTTAGACGTTTAATTAAAAAACGTTATTGTTATACGAAATTTTATGTGTATATATGTGCGTGAGATATTGATGTAGTAGTACGTAATGATATATCAATGTCAATCGTCTGTGTGTAAATCGTCTGTGTGTAAGTGCTATTTACAATGTGACTAATCGTCTTTAGGATCCCCTTAAAATTGTGTTTTATAATAATATTATTTATTTGCGCAAATTTTATGATACTCGTAGCATTATGAATTAAATCCATTTTTTTATATATATACTAATAAATATTTGTACAAGAAAAAATTACTTTCGTTTAAAATTATTTACCTAAAACTGCGGCAAAATATGGTCATTTTGCTGTATAAAGCCATTATAAGCCAAATTATTTATTTTGTTTTTTTTTCCAGATTATTTCAGGACGTATTCATGATGAAAATTTTTTGGCGAATATTAATTGATGTTGAGATTAGCAGATTTTTTTAGCTAATACTTTTAATACTTGTATATATAGCCAAAACATCCTTGATTTTATACCAAAATTTTTACATTATAATAATATAACCAAATAAAATTATTATATAATGAGTAACAATAAAATAAACTTAATAGTGATAATATTTTTAAGATACATATTCACATTTTAACATTTAAATTGATTATGATTTCTTGTTATATATTAAAGTCGATATAAATTAATGCCTTTCTGCTATTTTACACACATTATACATCATCGTCAAAAGTTTATAAATTTTTACCAATTTTTTGTTTAAAAATATATTTATATTTATCGGAAAAGATTTTTTGACTACCTTGATATGATTTTTATTATTTTATAATTTCCTTTTCATAAAAACTAGATTGTCTCGGAACATGTCATGCTTATGGACATTTATGCGTTTATAACTGTTATGTCTTTCTCCGTCGAATGATTCATGTTTCACTGCAGAATGCTTCGTGTATCAAACTCACCTTGTTTCTGTTACAGTTGGTTTATTTTATCAGTTTATTATAGTTTCTTTGAGAAAACTTCTGATTTAGTTTCGCCACATATATCATTTTATGATATATTATATATCATCTTTATGATACTTAACCGTTTCATGAAAGTAGAAGAAACTAGAAGCGAATGTAATACCTTATGGAGAGAGAAAAGCGTATTTGTTAAACTCAGTCACTGTAACGTTACTATTAGCGCTATTTTGTTGCTATCGCGATTAATAAAATACATATACCGTACATTATTTTAATAAAAAAAACGTTGCCAATCGATGAAAGATTTTATAACATATTTTTAATATGCATTAATTTGGAAAAGCTGTCGTAATATTGGAATATTGATTTCTATATTAATATTTTTCTATCATATTCATTTAAGACAGATTGTCTGTTGTTGATAATAAAAATAGAAAGAACTTAATTTAAATTAAAATGTAATTAGACTTTAAATATTGTCTTTAAATTTTGTGTTTTTAGGTATCTTGAAGAAATGGGATTGGTAGAACGAGAAGCCGAGATGCAAGAATTGAATGCTCCTAGACCTGGAAGATCAAGAGATCTTTTCGGAGTACAATTGGAGGTAAGATTTATATGAGAAGTTTATTTATTTAACTCAAACGTGCAAAGGATTACTCAATAAGCTTTGCGAAACTTATTGAGTGATCTATAAAATAATATATAAAATAATTTCTAAGATATTATGTTTGTTAATGCGGAGAGTCCTTGAAAGTCAGAACAATCGGGAAAGAGAGAATAATTTAATACGCGATCTCCGGTATCCTTGTTGAAGGTGAAAATACATTCGATCCAGGATTAGCTATCCATTCACCTGAGAGTACACTGACTGATTTCAATGGTCACTTTTGCCCGCGATTGTAGTGTAGGCCAGTGAGAGGCTCGACCCAGAAAATCCGTATCGGTTCTGGTACAACAGTCAGCCATCTGAAACTGAAACGGCCAAGGAAAGTTCGTTCGTTGCACTCTCTTCCCTGTTGTGATCAATCCGACTGTTACATCTTTCTCCGCGTCTTAACGAGTGAGATTCTAATAAAATAAAATATTAATTGTCAAAACTTAGCTTCGAGAATTTCTGCTTTGTTGAAAAATTTTTTCTAAACACATTTTCTTCTAATTTACTTTTTATGTCTATTGTAGCTTTTTTATTTATTTTTACAATAAAATAAACATTTGATTATTGAATTTTTTTTATAATTCGATAGAAAATTCAATAATTTAGGAGAGCGTATAACTAGGAGTATCAACAAGAATATTAAATAAACAGAAAGATACGTACGCATGCGTGCACGAAAAAACATAAGAAACTAGTTAAAAAGTTTTTTAAAAAAAGCTGAATAATAATAAATCTTCTTGTGGCAAAAAGTTGATGTAATGTGTTGCAATTGTATGCTCTTTTTTTATTGCAAATGTACATGTTAGCGATATTAATTTTGCATGTCATTGGACTATCAATTATGTTTGAATATTACGCGCACAAATCACACTCTCTTAAGTACGATTGTACGAGTGAGCAATAGCGAAATTTCTCTCTTCGTCGTTTTTTCATGCTAGATTTCTTTATGGACTTACTGGCTAATTCGCTTCATCACGGATGATTTTCCGTTTTAACCGCCGCAATGTTTCGGCGTAACAGAATCGCGGTTGAGAAGATCATTAAACTAATCGAAAGCGAAATTGAGACTATAATTTACCGCTAGTAAAATAAATTGGCGCTTGCTTCACTCGAATCAATTATTTTGAGAACAACATGAATTCAACAAAATTTTTAGAAATTAAAGTCACATAATGGAATTAATATATTATAAAAATTAGGAATGCACCGAACCGTAAAATTACCGAATACTGGATATCGGATTCTAAGAAACGCTTTAATTATAATGAAGTATCCTTTGCAGCATCTCAAGGTAAGAATTTTGCGTGTTACCAATCTAATCATATCGTAACATGAAATTACTCATAATGACATAGAGAGTTACATATTACTGAAAATTAAACGAAGGTCCTTGAAGTAATTATGCGGTTGCGTGCTGTGATTGGATAATTAAGAAAAGTGAAGCTTTGGGTGAAAAGCTTAGGAAGCTTTTTATTTTTTATTATGTTATCTTACATACGCTGACTTTTTAGTTTAATGTATGTTTAAGATTTCCGCGAATACCTATGTTACGATTGAGCATCGCCATAAAAATTTCTCATCATGCACGGGATATCCACAAACATTTTATATACATATAATTCGTGCTACCGGCATTTTACAGATTCCATTGAAATTGCTTGTGCGGATGAATGCTGCGAAAAATTATCGATAACAATTTAATTCTGCATACACGGAAAAAAAATGTTTCTGGTTTACAGCTAATTCTGATTAGCTGAAATTGCATTAGCTACTATAGCTATGAATTTGCTAATACATACAAAGGATTTGCTGCTGTAGCTAATATAAGGACGTGATAGCAAAATATGCATGTCTGTTACAGATCGATTTATTTAGCAATATGAAGTTAGTTATCAAAGTTATCGGATATGTCCGTGTAAAAGAAAATTGTCTCTACCACAGTTAAATATGGTTTGCTGAAACTGTACTTGTTACCAAATTGTCTGTTACACAGAAAACGTTTGCTGCAATGATCAATACATCGACATAATAGCAAAATGCTTGTCTGTTACAATGATAATATTTAGGCCTCACAGCTAATGGAAATTAGATCTCGCAAATACGCAAATTAGGTGTCCATATAATGCTATTGAATTTAGCTGCCATACCTAATTTTTAGCTGTGGCAGCTAATCTTTTTTTTTCCGTGTAATTGTGCAACTGCACAAGTGTGCAACATTCTAACAGCGATTATTTTCTCAATCTCGATCACACACACATACACATTAGTATAACGTCCGCAAATAGTTAGCAAGAATGCGCGATTACGATAGACAGGATAATAGGTTGGTGCACTCATAATCAGCATGGTATCGCGACAATCTTTAATAAGCGGAGTCAGTGCTCCAAGAAGTTGCGATTTTAAATTAAAGTTTTATTTCGACGGTTATATCCATGCACCATCTGTTTTACGATGCAACACGGTGCATCCGTCAGCGCGATTTGGAAAATCTAATGGAAACGTTTTAATAAAGTTCGTATCAATTTACAATAAAGGAACGCGTGATAGAAAACAAAGTGACAACTTAAAGATTCGTTATTAAGTGACATAATAAACAATGCTCGTGTATCATGTGTCAAAGAAAAATTACCAAAAATATTTAATAAATATTTAGTCATAGATATTTTTAAATAACGCGGTGCTTCTAATCCAGTCTCGTTAAAGTTTCTTTTCAGGGTAGTTCAGATCCGCTGAACTTCGTCAATAAAAGTTTATGCTGACCAAGTTTGATTTGACACTCGTGCTACCACGAAACTGGCGATTCAAGTTGACTTATCGCTGAACTTCGCTCAAACTAAGATAGTCTGATTTGCAATAACGAAGCTTTGGCAATGAGCACTTGTACACATTCCGGTTCCGGTGGCGTTTGGAAACTTCCGGTGATTGCGTGAATGTAATCGATGTTGCGCTGCTATGATATTCGGCTGATAATAATCTGAAGGGAAGTCACATCTCTCGGAAAAAGTTCTCTTGCCAAGAGAGCCAAGATAACATCTCAATGATCTTCTAGATATCTTTTCTTGAGAACCATTTTTCTCAAAAATACCTTATAGACACTCGGTCGAACAATTGAAAATAGCAAAACGTATCTTAAAGTGGAACAAATGTATTTATCTGCACACCTGTCAAAATAGATTTTTAATTATAACAAACACGTATATGGATTGAAATTTTTATTGCAAAGAAGTTTCTTTCGAATTCTTCAAATCTATCTACAGTGACATATGCGCATGATTAGTCATAACGCAATATTTGTAACTGACTCAATTTGATTATATAATATGATGTAACGAGGTTTCATCACAGATTATGTTCTTGATATTGCCTCCAAGTATTTTTTAAATTGTTATACTTTGAAAACAATTCTATTAAAAGATTCGCATAAGAAAGAAATTGCATTTTTCCATTTCAGAGATTATTCTCCTTTCTTTTATGCGAATTAGTAAAATATAAAAAATATTAATCCTCCAATTGGGCAATACTTCTATAATGATATAGTAATGTACATACAAGTGTAGTAATTTCCGTTTTATTTAACACTGTATTGCAGCAAGCGAAACAATTGCTTGGACTTGCTTGTGGAGAAGCTGTAATTTTATTATCGTGCGTTTCACATTTTTTAAACTGCGATGCGCGAATCGAGATAAACTCCAAATCATTATTATACGTATAAAATGCATCATGACTTATTTATCGTATATATCATAAATATACTATTTAGGTCGAATTTATATTGGCTATGGTGCGATATAATTTAAATTCCGACTTGGAGCATAAATGTTCAATATGCACGACGCGACCATAAAATGTTGGATGACTAATTCTTTTGCGACTGCTATCTACACATACATCTCCGCAATGCAAACATATATAGAGTACTTTTCAATAAAACTTATCCTCTCGATATATTAAAACGAAAATATGTGAATAATAATTATAATAACACCTATTATAATCAAAAAGTAAAGAATTAAAAAAAATATGAATTTAAAAAAATATATACGTATAATATTCGACATAACGATGCAATGTCTAGCTGTTAGCGATTAATTAATTGAATAATTTCCACAATGAAAATCGATGATTATTTAATTATTTATCTTTCTGTATCATTTAACTAAATTATTATATTCTTATAACAGATCGATATCTTGTTGCAATTACCTACACTTATTATCCCACTTCTAATTTAAAGAGAAAAAGATTAAAATATAAAAAATTGTATATAATATAAAAAAGGGATAAGGAACATCCTAAAGATATCTTTCGATTTTATTCTAATTATCTCTCAATGGGAATACCTACTAGTTAACAGTGATGCGCCAACGAAAAGAGCAACACGATACGCATTCGTGAGCACATCCACGCGAGCCTTCATCTCTTTTGTGAAATTAGCATAATCTAGCAATAATAACTCATACAATCGTAGGAAGTCCAGTGCTTTCGGTCAGTTATAGAATACATTCGTATCCTTCGTCGAGCGCAACGAGCTTAGGGGCTCGGTTCATATCTCCCTTTATCTATTCAGGCATCTCTTTGCTCACGTGTATATGCGTGTATATATATGCTTGCACGCATGGACCAATACTTGTGTTACAAGTACATGAATGATTTAAGTAACACGTGCGCGCGTGCGTATTTGCACGCGTCGTTGCATATGAGATGTTCGCGCGCGAGCTAAGCGTGAATTCGAATGTGCGCGTTTGATGCGTATTGTACGATTTATCGTGCTCATGGACGCAGCAGGGAAACTGAAATCGTTACGAGATATAAATAAAAACATGAGGTTTCTTACGCTGTCCTCTTTTAAAGTATTTATAAAGAACTCGTTTCTTTAACCTATTAATTTTGTTTATGCTTGGAATTGACGCTAATTTTTAGTAGAAAGTAGTAATAAGAAAGCTGCGCCGCTCAAGTAATCTTATAATTTAATGTAGCAATTATTATATTTTTTTTATAAGAATATATATAAATTTTTACTTCCTACGCAACATGATTCTCCGAGAGATGTCCTGGAGAATCATGAAGACGTCCTCTGGACGTTCTTGGCATATTCCTTGAAAAACTGTGTTATATAGGTTTGTGTTATATAGGTTGTGTGTGTGTGTGTGTGTGTGTGTGTGTGTGTGTGTGTGTGTGTGTGTGTGTGTGTGTGTGTGTGTGTGTGTGCGTGCGTGCGTGCGTGCGTGCGTGCGTGTGTGTGTAGTGTATATTCTATTTTTTATTTTCCGTATTTTTTTAAGATTGTTATTTCTTTTGCAGTTTGAATTTGTCCGTCCCTTCGTAGTTAAAATAAATAATAGAAACGTATTAAATCGCGAAATCCTTAATACAAGAAATTTTATGCTTTTATGCTATAAAATATGTATTGAGCTTTTTCTCATTTGAGATATTTGCATTTCACTTTCAGAATAGATTAGTGCATAACAACTTTAGTATGCGCTAATGCTCTCTAGGGCGTTCAATTACATTTGTTATTATTGTTATTTAATTAAAATATTAAATAGAACAAATTAGATTTTTATAAATCGACAGTTTTTATTAATATATATTATATATGTTGTATTAAAAAATTATGATATATATTACATATTAGGTATATTTAAAATTTATTCTATTATTTTCAAAGACGGTTGTATTGATAAATTAATTCGAGAGTTTAGTAGCTCTATCGATAGCTGATAAATAAATTAAAATATTAAAAATTTGTACCAACATGTGATTATTGAAGAAAAACTGCATTGCCATCAGTTGATAGATTCTCAAACATTCTCTCTTTTATCATATACGCGTTCTCAGATGGTAAAAGTAATACTGCAGTTTCTTCTTTTGCGCTCTTTGCGCTTATAGTCTACTCTTAATTTACAATAAGAATTAACTTTTTCGCTGAAAGTTCATTTAGTATATATTTTACGAAATAAATAAATCAGCTGTCGCTCAAAATATATCTCTGTAGAAATTGATTTTCGCAATTTTAATTTTTTAAAAATCTTGTGTCATAATTTAATGCAGAGAATAATTTTCTCAGAAAATCATTTTTTACGCGTTCTATAATTATATCTTTTTTTGAACTATAATATTATTATGTAGCTATAATAACAAGATTAAGTATTACGCATAAAATATAATAATCTAATATCTACATGTATACAATGTAAACTATATAAACTATGTTTTACAAGTCATTTATGTATAAGGCAATCTATAGATAGTATTGATCATTGATGTCTATATTTTTGTCGTTACGCCGGACTACACTAAAGCTTCTATTATGCTTGTTTATTTTTATTTATGAATATTAATGTTAAATATATTAACATTCATAAAGCTTAATTACTTTTTCTGTATTGTTTCCCGATTTATAATAAATTTACATATTTTACATTACTTATTGTACATGAAAAAGACTCGTGTAAATTAACAAAAATACATAAATATTCCGTGTGAATGCAATTTTGAAGTATACGACACAACTCTGATTAATGTACTATTATTCCTAGAAACATGAGAGAGAGAGAGAGAGAGAGAGAGAGAGAGAGAGAGAATTAGTGAAATAGTATTCCGTAGTAGTTAAATAAAATTATCTTTTAACAATCAATTTACTTTTTTGCTTTTTATTTTGAGATAAGCTATATATTGAGAAGTCGAAAATTTTATTTTACCATATATATTTAATTATTGTCATTCAACGAAGTAGCAATTAATTCTTACATTTTGTTTCAGGTTACTTCGTTACTTTTGGAGGGTGAGCGTCGCAAATTGGCAGTCTTGCAAAGGGAATTGCAAGCAGCCCTTGAGGAAGGTGGAAGCGTAAAGGTGAAGGAAAAGCAGCGACAAGAATTGCTGCATGCTATATCGTAAGTTTTTTTCTACAAATATCTTTTATTGGTATAAAATATGTGTAGATATTCTGGTGTGTGTCCAGTGTGTTATTTGCTATTTAACATTTTATTTGACTGCATATATTTTGAGTTATGCAAATTTAAACAATACCATGGTATTTTGCTAATGTGGCCCTCTATGGATATTGATTACTCATGACCTCTTTTTTGAGGTTTTTATATCAAAATAGTTATTTGATATGTTCAATTGTAGTTCTACTGTTAATCTATAGTTTATACTTTACTTTATAAGTGTACTATTTTTAGTATTGAGCAGCTTATATATGAATGTATATACATTCATTTGCATGCATTTAAAATGTTTTACTTTTTTGTTAATTTTGTAACCAAATACTATTTTCTAAACAAAACTAATATTTTAAAGCTATTTTTATGGAAGGCTACATTACTTCATTTTTTTCTTCGAGTCATTATGCAATGTCGCCACATTTTTATTAATAGTATCCTAAGTAATAAATATTTCGTAACTTTTTGAGTCCAGAATCGATTCAACATTTTAACGATTATAATTGGCACGTTTTAAACTTAAATATTGATTATTAACAAAGTTATTGTGTAAAATGTAACTGGAGTGCCATAATACCACCTTCTCCTCTAAAAACAATAAGCAAACGATTCATACGTGAGAGAGGACTTAAGTGAATCAAATACCCCACTCAATAGTACTTTGGAGCGTGCGCACACCCCTTTCCTCATACACACCAGAGAGGGTTTCGAATTATTAAATACTATAGGAATAACGAAGTGAAGTCCTTATATCTGTAATGCACACACATACACACACACACACACACACACACACACACATTTGCGGATAGTTTATACAGAAAGCCAAATATTAATCATTTTTTTGGAATTTATTGCCACGTATTGTTTGAATTTTAACATATAAAAGCAACACACACACATTGGCATCAAATGCAAAGAGAATTGAAAAAATTGCCATTCCAGAATGATTTACATCATTTTCTAACACGACTACCATGATTTTTTAGAAAGTTAATTTCAATAAAACATCAGGTATTCAAAATATTAATTTCGGAGTAGGAGACTGAGGTTAGTAGATTCATTTTTTAGTTTCGAATTTTTACAGACGAAATTAAGAGATTTATCGAAAAAATGAATTCTATACTAGTTATTACATACATTTGACCATCTAATAATATTTTAATGATAAGGGAAAACTGATAACTAATATAAAAAAAATGCATTTTTCTAATACATTCCATCTGATTCAACTAGTCCCGCGATCGGGGTAAGGTGACTAATGGTATGGGGTAATTTGACTAAGATTATTAAAAAGAAGATTAATGTATTTTAAGTTACATCTTTGGTTACATATTAATAAAACGTATATAAATATATATTTTAAACACAAACATTCGCTTCACAGGGCAGAGCAATGCTTCTTTTTGCTAAATTCGTTCGTTTCGTGCAAAAACACGTCGAATGAGCTTAGTTTTATCGAGATTGGACGTGAGGGAACTAAACTTATAACATTTACCACTGAGGTAAATCTTTTTAAAGGAATGAAATATTGAGTAGAGAGGTACTATAAGAGTTGTCACTAAATGAGTCATACAGCCTTATGCTGTAGTTAGCCTACTATCCGTTCATTTTTTAAAAATATTAACAGTAACGATAGTACGATAACAAAGACAGATAAACAAAAAAAATCTGTTGGACTTTATTAAGTATAAACTACACTTACTATCCAAATAGAAATGAAATATTTCAGACAATCATATGCGATTGTAAAACAAAAACAAGAATAAAAATATTTACTTAGGTGTATGATTTTTTAAAATTGTAGTGTAACTTCTATCATAGCATAGATGTATTCGCAACGAGATGTTATAGCAGACTGAGCGGCAGTCGCTGCTGCGTGCTCAGATACGTTTACGCGTGTCTCGCGTGTTTTGTTTTTAATATAGCCTCGATTATTCTACTTACCCCTATAGTCTACTGACTCCGATCTCCCCTAAATATGGCAACGTCACCACTCCATTTAAGCTAAAATCATTTAAATTGAATATAATAGATCTCAAGAAATAAATTTTCATAAAGTTTTGATAAAATTTGGATAGAGCCGAAATCGGCCCTTATAGATCCTCCTCCTTTCCGTATCAGTAATAATATTATATCATTTAATATCAACAGCGTTCTAGGGTTAATAGTTTTTTGTTTAAAAGTAAGATTTTTTAAAATTATTTTATGCGAATCTCTTTTTACAGAGACAGTTTTTGCTAATTTAATATGTATCAAGATAAGGAATTGTTTGTGTAAATAAAGGCTTTCGAATAAAACATTTACTGAGAGGCAACTAAAACGCGGAGTAAACGCGAATTTTATGTTAGAATCTACTCTCATGAGAATGCGAGCTTAACTTCTAAAAGATTTAGCGAGGGCGTTTCCGTGACGGAGTAATATATAATTTTATCGCAACACTTTTTACTCTCAGCAGAAAATGTTTCATCGCGTTACTTCAGCATACTCTGTATAATGCTTAATAATAAGTGAATATAACGAGCAAAATTATATCTTAATGAAGCTTAATTCATTAATATCAAAGTTTAAACTTTAAACTGACTTTTCAGTTTACAGTACGCAGCATTACAAATTTTGCAACTTGTGCATTATGTTATCGTCGTGTGAAATTCAATTATATAATTTATTGTAAATACCGAGAGGTTACTCACTCACGAATGGGATACTTAATTGATTCCGATTTCTTGTAATTTTCAATGTGATTTCAAAGCGATTTCGATTTTTTATAAATTTGAAATGGTTTCAAACGATTTCGTATGATTTCGTATGATTTCAAATGATTTCAAGTGATTTAAATGATTTCATGTTTAACTACGTGATTTCAATTTGATCTCTTAAAGATTTAATGTTGAAATAATTTCAATTGAGTTCTCTGATTTAATTTGATTTTAAATTGATTTCAATAATGAGTGCTTGAATGAGTAGCACCTCAATAAATATTTCCTATTGATTTTGTAACGAATCAAAATCCTAAACATGACGTGGTTCTCAAATGTATCGTGCATGTTTTATTTTATTTGCAAATCTTTCAAAATTATTCTCGCCCTTTGCATTGTAAATACATGGCAAAAAAGAGCAATACCTTGAGAAAGAGAACAGGTCAGCGGGATGAGAGACTTTTTTTTCACGTGTATACGAATACGAAGTTGTTTGCATAGCTCTCCCTTCGCGTTTGCGGTGTCTCACGTTGTGTTTGCACATGGTAACCCTCTCAGTCGGCTCTTTGATTATGCAGATTGATAAATTTATGAAATAACGAATATCTCGAAATTTTCTAATCTTTGTTTCTGATATACAAAAAAATGTACATTTAAATGAGCGAACATTTAGACATCTACATAAGTGAAAAATATAAGATTAAAATTTGTTTATAATTTGTATTAGGCATCTGAGATAAAATATGTTAACAGATTTGTTACAGATCAATATAATCAAATATAATAGAGTTATATGATAAAAGTAATAAATGCAATATTTCTTGATATATTGATAAAAGCTTCTACATATTCATTATTCCGTGGCTGCTACGACGATCTTGGTTGAGGCAAGAGATAGGAACTGTGCGCGCGAAGAAGAAAGATTTCTGATCGTAGAACCTAGGTACTTTGCGGTGGAAATCGAATGGGTAACCTTTACTTAAATCGATTCTGGCAGCGTAGAAAATCTTTTGAAAAGAATGTCTGGAGAAAAAGCGAATCTCGATAACGCTTATGTAAATTTATTCGATAAAATATTACTATATATTACTGCAATATAATATATGTTAGCATACATATTGTGAGAGATATTAAACGAGAAAGAAATAATGTTTGTAAATTCTATATAATAAAATTGTCAGAGATGACGAATGATTACAGTTGACATAGGTATAGTTCAACTATTATAGTTCACTATTTACTTCGTCCTCAAAGCTCTAAACAATCTTGTTTCTTTGCCGTCGTCTCGCGAGTGTTTATCTTGCAATATAACGCAATAAGCGCGCGTTATGTCTGCTTGAATAGATCTAATTTATTTTGTTCAAAGACGTACAATAATATTATATTTTCGTTCTTTGACGGTTGACAGTAGGATTGTTTTCCTTATATTTGTGTGCGCGCGTTTATCCATGTATTTTTTATTAATTTAAAGTTGAAAAAAGACTAAACGATAAATGGACGTAAATATATTGTACAAAATTATTTTAAAATATTTTATGAATTATTATTTGAGACTGTAAATAGTAAATTATTATTTTTTATTTAATTTGGAATACTTTATTTTCAAAAATTTTAAGTTATTATTACTAAAACATTTTGTTTAAAATAGTTTATAAATTATTAAAATATTTTTGTTGAATATTGTTAAAATGATCGAAAAATCTATGCGACAAGTACCGTGAAGAAAATATGTGTTGCTCATACAAAGATTGAAAGTATAACAATTTTATTATTAATAAGATCTTATATAAGATTGAACGATTTGATTGACTGACATTGATGATCTATGTTATATAATATTATACAAAGTATTTATTTTATATTTAACTATTTATAATAAAAGAAGGATGAGTTTGATCTTTTAATGAAGAAAAACAAGGATATTTTTTAAGACATTTCTTTTATTGCAACTGTTTCTTGGCCACATGAAACAAAATTATAAACGCTTAAAAAATTATTATAATAAATATTTTGTATATTGAGGAATTTTTGATATTTTCCATATTATTAATACCATATATTCAAAATGTCTGTGAAGCCATAAAATATTTTTCAATTTTGTTAATATTCCCTTATTTCTCTTGAGTAGAATGTTTCGTATACAGTCTATATACGACGTTAGTAAAGTCTTTGTAGGCAAGATTAGCATGTTATCGCCTGCGCCGACGTGTTAAAGCGTCCTGCAACCGCTTTCAAAATCAGCTTAATCGACAAAAAAGCCCGTGCGATACCTCTCACCCGCGCAATTAATTTCCTTCTGAACTTTGCTAAGCACCGTCAAGCTTCGGAGAATTTCCTAGATAGATGGAGACCTCCCGTTCGCTCTTGCACAAGTCCGTCATGTGCTTGTGATCACATGCAAGTGCATGCACAAGATCACGCGAAGAGGCGAGCGGAAAAATTTTAATTTATAAGATTGTTTGCTTTCTCGTAATTGCCAAAGTTGCCTCATGCGAGAAGTTTTTTCAGTTTATAAATCACTGGCTGAGAGTCTCTTTAAAAATGTGTCAGTGGATCGTGGTGGTGTTATCTTCTTCTCGTTACGGCGATTTAGGCTCGTAGCCAAGATATCTAAAGGTGGTAGCCAAACTGTTCATATACTCTTGCAATTTCATACGAAAACTCGAAATAATGAATTCTTTTATCAAATATTTTTTAAAGATTAAAAGATAATTTTTATTTTTAATTTTTGATTTGCAATTATTATGATATGTTTTCACGTACGCTTTAGCTATTAACACCAACTTTCATTATAATTTTGTTCATTATGATGCATTTAATTTAGCAACGTGTAGAAAACTTGTGCTTTGCACTCACTTTTTGAGATTCTTTTAAATTAATCTTTCTGTTAAATTCTTTGTCTGCAGAAAAATTCAAGGACAACACGAACAACTTGACAAAGAGTATAGGATTCACGCTGCCGGTGTTCTCCTATGCAACTCAAGGGGTTCCGGAAAGGTAAGGATACCAGACAATAATTTTTTTTCCTTTTTATTCGCGATTTAAAGAAAACAAATGATCTTCTCGATTATTGCTGCGCGACGAATTATCATCCTTCGCGAAACTCAAGAACTCATTCATTGAACATTTGATACCCGCGAGTTTTCTCTGTTGCTCCTTAAATCGGGTCGATAGTTCCTTCAAGATAACGATGTTACACTAATCGATATTCTCGTCAAAGTACTCTCGTAAATGTTCTACTTGCGTCCAATATTCACAGATAATATAGGATATTTTTGACTAATTATACTTCCATTTAATGGCAGATATTATTTGAATAAAAGAACTTGCCTTTTAAAGAAAAATATTTGAACGGAAGATAATGAGAATGAATCGTTGATACATAACTCAAATAATCCATCAAATTGATAAACGATAACGCGTGATGTATGTAAATGGTCATGTGAAAACAATAACGCACATTTTAAATGCTCAAAATAATTAGTTACAAATACTTAATTTTTTTAATTGTTGAATTTTTATTTTAAAATCGATCGGGACAGATTATTTGTTATACGTTATTGTTAACAATTTACATACGTAACATGTATATGTATTTTTTACACCTATAGCATTAATCTAAAATAAAAAAAAATTTTATTAACCAATATTAATTTTTCTCTTTTTTTATAAAAGCTATTAAAATTAACTTCTTAAAAATACAAAATATTTTTATTAGCAATATTACTATAAATATGAACTAAAGTTGATTAGATAAATACTCTTTCAACATCGGAAATTAAGTAAATGTTGACTCAGTTTATCTCTATGTTCATTTTGTATGTACTTTTCTGAATCGTGTCGATTAATTCGGAAAGATTTCTCAGATTTTTGCGTTATTATAAAGGATTAACGATCACAAAAATTACTATGAAAGAAAGGAGCTCTTTAGCAAATTTTTAAAAAATCTCATTGGTCTTATATACCTCTTTGTTGCTACGTTCGATATCTGTAACAATCACTTCGCTTCCAGGAGCTCTCAGGAAGCTTTAGTAAGCTCCGGTAAGCTGTTATTAGACTCGGTACATAATAGACTGCCTGCTTCGCCTTCGTTCCGCTTTGCATCGTCGGACCTTCAAATGACACTCATGTAGTTTTATTCCTTTCATTAAATAATCTTAACGCAAGAAATTCATAAGGGCTCCCTACAAAGTCGCTAAATGTACTCTTTTCTTATTTATTCGTGTCAATAATTGGATTTTGTAGTGCATTAATGTAATTTCTTAAAATGTATTCTTGTTAACATCATTATAATTACGTTCTTTCTTGAGAGAATGCTTTCGAAGGCTATAACGCTAACAATACTGTGGAAATATAATGGACGATAATATAATGGTATTTACTAGATTTTGTAAAAGTAGCCGTTATATTATATATAATATATATATTACAGCATATTACTTTTGATATTCGTCCTAAAATGTTTGAAAGTTGTATGCTTTAACAATTATTACACACATATACATACATTATAGATACATATTTTTAATTATTAGTTAATTTTGTGTATGTATATATACATGTATATTTGTATATGTATATTACGAATTTATTTTAGAATTATTATAACTCTATTATCACTATGTTATAAATGATTAGATTTTATTAACATTCAAGATATTTTTAATCAATTAATATTGTTTTTGGTATATCTTATATATGTTATGAAATTGTCCTATACATACAAAATTTGTCCTTAACAAAAAAGATATTATAAAAGCTTTAAAATAGCATAATAATTAGACAACTAAAATTAATTATTAAAACTAATTTGAATCAACAATAAGAATCTTTATCGCATATGTGAGAACACAATCAATACTAAAAATTAAATGTCTATAACGGTCGAAGCTGGATCTTTAATGCTTAAATAATTGAATGTGAATTATGTATAGGTATATATACTATATATATACAAGCATATATAGATATCATATTCGTATATGTATCACATTCGAACTGCGGGTCGAATTGGTTTTCCGAACTTATAAACGCAATTAAACTACTGTAATAATATCACGAATTAAATTAAATCAACAAACAATTTTTAATAATTTGATGCTCAATCAGGCATCAAATTATTAGAAAGAATGTGCTAATTTGTATCAGTTTGATAAATTGCTTCTCATTTTTTATAACTTAAATCGCGTATTATATATTTCGAGTAGAGAGAAATATGTAACGCTTTTTTTACTACTGCAGTCCACACTTTGTGTTTAAATTTAATTCTTTTCTATTAAAAATGTTTTAAATTTACTCTTCTTTTAATATTATTCTTTCAATGAGAGACCATTTACAGATTTTTTTCTTTTACTTTTGAGGAGCATTGGATAGTGTAGTAACTAAAAATTGGAAATATTTTTTTCCAATTTAATTCAATATATGTATATAATTCTGATTAATTAAATATTGGAGACTTTGTAAAAGTATTTTAAATAAACGTTTTATAATATTTATACTACTTCATATATACCCATTTAGATTTTTTGGAATTTATATTCAATCCGATATTGATGAATGTTATATATAAAATATTTTTAACGTTACAAGGTATTTGTGATTTTAAGTGTATTTTTGTACATTTATCTGATATTTGATCCAATAACTTGTAACTCAAGGGCAGTTTTCTACCTCCAGATATCTTTGATAAGCATACATAAAAACACATATATACATATAAGTGTATAAGAAATGTACATTTCTTTCTTACGTCGCTACTATACTCTACACCATATTTATAATAAGCATATTATGTTAAAATTAAATTAAAGAAGAATGCAAATATTCTTTTTAAGTGTTTAATTAAAAAAATTGCAAGCGTTTTCTGAAAGTAATTTATGCAAAATTATACATTGAAAGAACATACGTTCATTTGAGTTCAAGTTAATCAAGTATAAAAAATTATTAAGTTAAACTGAAGATATTGTTAATAAACATGATAAGTATGCATAAAAGTTATCTGAGAAACAAACGAACTTGCATAAAATTTGCAAATAGTTTATTCGTCAGTGATAGACGTTATATAGCAGGCAATATTTTTTTCCGTCAAATTTAAAAGTGATATGAATGCATCGCCTAAGAAGCGAACGAGTTTGCCAAGAAAATCAGTAAGATAGACGACCCTGCGTTAAACAGCGACGCTTCAACTGTAATATATTCAATTTCTATTCCTTCTTACATCCAGGCTATCACCCTTTCGCTAAACGAAGCTGTGATTATCACTGCATCATAAATCTATTCACTGTCAAGCTTTTTAGCCTGTTAATATCAATTATTTGTTTCATTGCAAAATACTGTGCGAATGTCAATTGAATTGAAATTTTCGCGATTTGTATAGTATTTTATAAACTGATAAGTGGACTTTGTAAGAATTATGAAATTGTAATTATTATTGATGATATAAACGAACATCAATCATTCTTTCTTGAATATTGCTGAAGATAGATTAATAAAATGGTTGAATTAGGTTTTTATTATTAAACTTTGAATTTTTTAATAAAAAGTCAATGTGATACAATGTTGAATTACTCGTATTATAATGAATGATCAGATTAAGTTTTTTTTATCGTAAGACATCGTAATGTAGCCCAAAAGAATATTTAACTTTCGAGAACATCGACACGGTATAAGATAAATCTCTTCAGGATTTCATCGTCGGATCTACCGCGTAATGGATTCAATTTCTTTAGTCCTGTCTATCGCTACCATTCTCTTTGGCTTCCTTACCTTCTCTCTTTGTCTTCGAACTCGAGTCGAGCACCATCTTCGGTAAATGAAAGTTTGGCCAGATTATCGCGCTTTCGCGAGAACGAAATATGGCCGCGCCGAGTACCATTGCAAACTCTTGAAACGTTCGAGTGTCGTCGATTTTATCTCAAGCTTAGCATTTTCGAGCTGCGAGAGAAACTAAAGCTCCCAGAAGCTGCGGGCTCTGAATCGGAGTACGGCGGAACGGCAAAGGACATTATAGCATCGTACAGCATTGAATGATAAGGTCGTATCCAGGTCATCGCAGTTCGAAGTGGGCAATGCGGCGTTCTACGTTGAAGTAGACGCTGAAGAATAGGAATTCAGTTTGGAAATAGAAAGTACACGCCCCGAGAAGATGGAAAGGGCAATGGGTTATAGGTAAACGAGATGGGGGAAAACACGTCGAAAAAATGTTTGCGCATTGTGGCAGGTGGAATAAACGAAGCGAGTTTCGAATAAGCGAAAGAAAGGAAATCTTATGGAAAATAAAAATGGTAATGGTTGATATATAGATACGAATGGAAATGCAACGAAGTGCATTATGCGATGGAGAAACCGCATAAAAGCAATGGCTGGACGATGTTGAAAAAGTCGAGAGACTGATACTAAACGGGAAGCTGAACAGAAGCGTTGATAGAGTATCGAGGGCGAACCGAGATGGAAGATACGGGAAAGAGAATAGATAGGTTGCGCGATCAAACTAAATAACGACGCTCATGCCGCGTCGGCACGTGACAGTCTATCCTCATGTCTCCTTTTTTTTCTTCTCTTCGATTTCCTTATGACTCCTTCACAGTCACCTTATTCCATTCACGTTCGACGAACGAGAACGGGATGCATTAGTGGTGTCCAATTACAGGGTAGTACTTTGGCTGCAGGTCAGGCGCATCGTTGTATACCTGAAGGAAGGTGGCGATATGGTTATCTCAAGTGAGAAAATAATAAACTAATTTGCAAGTCACGGTCGATGCCATCTAAAGTCAAACTGATAGGACTAGTAAATGAAGCTTTTTGAACCCTAAAATTATTGTTATTATCTGAACATATTTTTGATTGGACCTTATCTTGCGAAAATAAAAAGGAGTGACATTGTGCATATTAGCAACTCTTTTTACATTTCAACTTGTTTTTTTTTTTTCTAAAAAAAACGATACGAAAATTATCCTTGTAATTGTTTTTATGTTTTTTCTCATTATTATTATTTTTATTACTCATTTATTATTATATATTATAAACTCATTATTATTATTTCTATTATAATAAACAAGTAATTTTACAAAAAAAAGGATAGATATACATAGACATATCTTGTGTAATCTTCGTATCAAACATTAAATTTTGTTTTATGTGCCTGTGTTATTACTACTACTGTTGGTAATAATTAGTTTTTTATTTTTAAAAAATAAAGACATGAAATATATACGTATACGTTTTATCGATCATAGTAGTATTATTGTAATATGATTATATCATTTAATAAATATATATTATATTATATATTAAAATTATTATCACATTGAAGATAAATTGTACGTTGTTGTAATACTAAAGACGCATAAAAAAAGCACTCTAGTAATGAAACGTTAAACTGCATGCTGAAATTGTATTAACGGATGTAAAGATTAATAATTCAATATATATTATATATCGAATCGTTTCTCATTTATGACATAGTGTGAACTAGCGTTGATTATTCGACATAATTTATTAAAATGGGCGGTGAATTTAACTGAAAATCCTTTCATAAAAAACTTTTCGTACACTATTTGTCAGAGAGTGACATGTGTACAATGTAACGAGTGAGAGAGAGAGGGAGAGAGAGAGAGAGAGAGAGAGAGAGAGCGCTTTGCTTCTCTATTGAGTATGCATTTTTATTGTTATTTAACTTACATGACATTGCTGTAAAAGTTTTATTTATTTTGTCTAGTTTATAAAAAGAGTAACATATGTTATGCATACAAATATTTAATTTTATATTATAGATATAAATAGCACAATATAAAAACTGTTTTATATTAAGAACAGAAATAATATGTTTTTAAATATTTTTTTAAATAATTTTTATATAGCATCGCGTACAAAAAGAGTATGTTATAGACTTTTTAATTCTACTTACAAACAAAAAATTAATTTCTAATTATTTTTGTATTTTAATTTGAATATTTTATGTTTATGTGTGTCGCGTGTGGTGTATGCATATGTATATACTTTTTTATGTTTGTGTAATAATTCTCTCTATAATATCTCCATTTCACAATTAATATTCAAGAAATTGTGCTTTTATCTCAACTAAAATATATTACATTTCAAAAGTAACTGTACTTGAGAATAGTTGCTATCACAATTATCATTTTCCTTGGTCTGCACAGAGCTTGGTGAATTTCTTCCTGATATCACGTGAAAATCAATATTTCAGATGGCACTTCGAAGCAACGCCCTTTGTTAGATAGTCTCTGTGTGATCAAACTTTGCATTTCTGCGATTGTAGTTCACGATGTGGAAATTCACATTCAACATAAGTATCGATGACTGTCAGAATCGGTGTTTTATTCCGATTTCGATCAAATTTTCCTCGAATATTTGTCACGCTCTACTTTTCAATCATGTTTCGTGAATTTGATAAAAAAATTTCAAAAATATAGTAATATATCGCGATTCTTAATTTACTGGATTTCAATATTTCTGTGTTAATAATTGAAAACAAAGGATACACACACAATTAACTATAGAAGGCAAGTCGATAGTTTAGTTTTCTTCAATCATGTATAATATAAGAAATAAGTTAAACATTTATTAATTTTTATGTAATAACTTAAAAGAAAAATAAAGTATAAGCTAAAAATCTAATAATTTTCACGGAGCATACTTTAAAATGGTATAAATATGAAATAGGAAATAATATTCTTCTGCACTTAAATTAATTTTACTACTAAAGGGAGGTTTTGATTGGATGATACAGGTTTGCAAATATCAAAACTTAAGTATTATTAAGTTGAGAAAGATAAAGTCTAATTAAATTTTTATAGAATAGAAAAGTATGAAACTATAATAATTATTATGTAATCTTTGTTAAAACTGAAAAATGGAAATTAAATATTTTATAGAAAAGATTAACTAAGAACTGAAAAAGAAGAGGATATTAAGAGAATGATATTAGATATTATACAAATATATTCGTAAGAAGGAATATTATATGTAAATCGATGGTACAAAGCAAATTAAGAGATACCTGTGTGTAACATCTCACTTCTTTACATACATTGATAAACAAGTACAAGCAAAAATATTAAAATATAGAATTGAAAAAAACAGGAAAGGAAAAACATGAAGAGACTAATTAACACAATCAATCTTTTTATGTTCTTCATGTTCTGTAGTTCGTACCGCGTAACTACCGCGTAGTTCATTGCTGGCCTTTTCGTTTAGATCTTTGATATTTTGGTTATAAAAAACAACATAATTATTTATTAATTTTAAGTATCACAAGCTGCGTGGATAAAATTACTATCATAAGTAAGTAAACGTGAAAATTTTAACAATGTTGCAATACAGAAAATGAGAAAAAATTCACATGCTGTGCGACTGTCGCGATAACGAGGAATATAACAATGAGATCAGGAAAGACATCAAGCGAGTTTCGTTTCATTGTGTTCTATTGAGAAATAGCAGCGTATCATCAATTGCTGTTGTAGCATTCTGAGAATCGTTGGACGATGCCATAGAAAAGCACCGTCGAAAAAGACTGCAAGGAGAAGCTCTAACGATCAAGATTGTATTTTCTACGAGGATGCTCTGTCCTCGTACTTATCTGTGATAATGTTTCTTTTTAATTAAAAATACGTGGTTTTTCTGAAACGGTAATTTGAATTCAAGTTTCCTCGCTATTGCTAGCGGAAATGATTTCATCATTTGGCGCGCATGGAAGCTTATATTTAAAAGAGAAAGTTAAAACTCGTTGACGATAGCGGTAATCATTTGCGTGCAATGAAACTTTTTTTATCATTCATGAGCTTAGAACGTAAAAAATAATTTATCTGCGCGAGGCTTTGATATAAACTGATGATTTCTAATTAAGTTTGGCATACTTTTTAGATGCACTTATGTTGGGTGTATATTCTTTTATTTATTTATATAAATATGATCGTAATTTCCAAGTGGCAAGACGTGGTGTAACGAAAACATGGTTTTTGTCATTACTCAAACATTCATATTATTAACATGACTTATCCATCTCTATTATCGTTGATATTAAACTTTGATAATTTTTGTTAAATTAATATCTGTTATGAATTTTAATATACATATAAATTTTAGTAAAAATATTGAAATATTATATATAGCTTAAAAATTATATTCAAAATTTTTTTAATTATTTATTTTAATGTTACTTAGTATATTGTTAATTCAATACCTTGTCAATAATATCACCAATGATTAATAATGTCTTCTTCATTCTTTCATAATTTTTGTTATAAATAATATATTTATATAAGATATATATAAATATATTATAATAAGATATTTATTATAGATTATAATAAGATATTTCTGTTATAAATAATTATATAGTTTGTAGTAATATTTTATATTGAGAATTTTTTTTCCTTTTGTGATTGCTACAATGTTTACCTGCATTGTGTCTTTCTAGTAAATCGCAATGTGCCAAACACAATCGAATCAGTGTAGTGATATTAAGCTAATACTCTGGGAGGAGCAAGTCAGCTTATCGGGTTGATGATTTACCACGGCTATCGCAGTGCGCGCAAGCAGTTTACACCCTTCGTGGTGGTAGAGCCATAGAACGTAGTAGTGCAGGCGGCGTTTAGGAAATAGGGGCGAGAAGGTTGTCGGGTGCCGGAGCTAGGTTAACCGAATTCAAAATTATTACGGTCTGGCTTAACTCTCTCGCGTATCCCTTCGCAGTGGAAACCGACTCCGAAGTGACGGCGCGGCGGGACGAAGTGGAAGCTTCAGAGATGCAGCACGACAGAGACGGAATCAGAAATGTGGCGTAACGACGATAAACGGGGAACGGTTATGTGAAGGCAAACCGCGAAGTAGGAAGTAATACAGAGGAGTATCGGTGATCAAAAGAGAATTATTGTGAGACGATATGGAAACGAAAAGTGTACATACGTATATATGATTCTCGTATTCTACATCGATATAGTCGAGCACGAAGTGAATGGTACAGCCTATATAATCTAATAGTTATTCCCTGTTTTCTAATAGTTATTGAATATTTTAATTTATATATATATAGAGACATATACGGGAGACAATCGGACGAAGATTTCTTGAACAAAAATAAGTCGAAAGTGCAGAATAAACTTTTTTCGTCCAAGACATTGTTTTTGAAAAAAATCAAGATCGAAAATCACGTTGAATACTGAATCTAAAAAATTTTTTGGAATGAGATTTCACTCCAAGAAATTTAGAGAGTATGCATATACACTTAATGAAGATATATGTGTGGAAAGGAACTATAAACATTATCATATTTACATAACACCCACATGACTTTACAAGTGGCAGGATTAAATAAAGTATGACAAATAGTTTTTTTTAAACTTTATTTATTTTATTAAAATTACTAACAACAGAGCCTTGGAACAAACAGAGCCTAAACAAGAAAAGTTTATTCTGTATCTTCGATTTATTTTACAAAATTATTGTCGACTAATATGAAAATAAAGTGAAAATATAAACCATATTTTCTATAAATCATTTTTTATATGTATAATTAAATATGAAGCTTTAAATTTTATATTTAATCAATTATAATATTTTTCAAATTACAGATTTTTATTGTAGCTTTATAAAAGGCACGATTTTTATTTTATTAAAGTTACACTTTGAAAGATTTAATGTAATATTATAGTATTAATATAATGTATACTTAGTATATGTTAATTGAATATTAATATAATATTTTATTTTACATTTATATTTTTAGCATTTTTATATTTTGTTTTCAAACATAATATTACATTACGTATAAAATTTATAGAACTAGCGAATTGTACACTTTTCGTAACTGGAAATTTGATATTATTGTAACGAATTTTTTGATAAAATTTATTCATGTAATTTTTAGGTAGATATTATTTAATAAAAATATACAGAAGGCTAGACATGAAGTTCAAAATATGAATGAGAGAAAGTAAGAATAGTCCAATACATTTCATTCGTTTCGCACTCCACGTCGCTTGCGCTGCACTTGCAAAGACTGTACGAATCGTCGTAATTGCTTCGTCTAGTTCTACGTTTGAGTCTGGTTTATGGATCGAGATATCGTATATTGGATTCGAGGTACGAGCTAGGGATCGTATACAAACTCGGTTTACTACCTGCGTGCTGATTGAACTTGTTCGTTGTGACCGTGTGCCGTCTGGTGCTGTTGATCGTGATACTTCGGCTATCGCTTCGAAACTGACAGACAATTTTCGAAACCGATGACGACATTTGGCTCGGTAACGAGCCAATTAATGAATATGGCGCGTTTATTCGCGATGGCAACGTTGAACGTGAAGAGTAAGGATACGTGGCATATTGTCGATATTATTATCTCTCTTTCTAGCTATGTGCATAGATCTTACATCTAATTTAGTTGCATATGACGCTGCGAATATTCCAAATTCAGAGAAACTGCGAATCTATTATTTATCGGATAAAATTGTTTGCGAGATTGCAATTAATAAACAGAACTGGCGACTGAATTGATATTATCTATTGCATTGTTCTTCTTTCTCTAGAAATGTTTCCGCAGTAGTCCCGTTTAGTAGCTTTGTCAAGCACGAATAATTATCTATTATGTCAATTTTGTAGTATGGAATATTTTTTAAACTGTACTATTAGATTAGTATAATATAACCGATTCTATTGTAATTCATTATACTTAACATTTTATTACATATTTTGTATTTAAACTGTTATATTTCATAAGTTTATAACAATATGGATGATTACAATATTTATGGTATGATATTAATAACTTAATATATGCGAGAGAATTATGTTTACAAAAGAAATATTAAGAAAGAAAGTTTAAGAAATATTAAAATATGATATAAATTTGTAGAAATATAAATTGAATTTTATAAATTTTATATAAATTTTAAAATAATTTTTTTTCTTTTCTGAAAAGAATCTTTATTCTCTCTCTCACTCTATATGTATATTAATAAAATTATACAAAAAATTAATTTAATTGTAAATGGTATATAGTGTCTGTGAATATTTGTAAATTTTTAGTATGGTTAAGCGAAGTAAAACAATATCTATTTTATTATTTGCAAATAAAAAAGAAAAAGTGCTTGTTTTAACTAAAATGTTGAAAAACTCGAAATAGTTTACTTTTTCTTTTTTTATAAATTACGTTTTATTCTTTTTCTCTTCAATTTTTAATTTTAGCAGTAATTACCACGGTATTTACAGAGATTGCTGGAGTGTTTTAAAAAGACTATTACGATGCTAACAAAATGCATTTGATTTATTTACACATGGAAGAACGCCATGAAAAAATTATTTCTCATAATTAGATTTTGTTTGATTCTTTTACAATGATAATCTGCAATACAGTGCGCATTACAGTATTCTACTAGACCAAGTTATCGAAGTTATCGAAGGAAAACAAAAAGTATCTAACACAGAGATTGCAAGGAATTTCAATAATTCAAACGCATCAATAACTAATTATATGTTGTATAAGTTGCTTGTACGAGACGTTGTATATTAACTTTTTATTTCTAGGCGATTTACATTATTTCAAATTACAGTTTCAGCACGCGGCATAGCTGGTTTTATCATAAATACAAATTCCGAACTTCAAGGTATAAAACGGGAGCATGTTATCGCAGTGCAAGTGGCGAGATCTCGATAGCATTATGCGACGAAACATAACGTCGATAATAACGAAGATAATGAGAAGCATATAATAGTGATGTTAATGAGTGTTTAGTGATGATAAAATAGAGTATTTTCTCGGGTATTATATTCTTACTTTCGATTTTATTTTCGATACATTATTTTTGCTTTCTTACAAAACGGTGAATAAGCAAAGAAAATTAATCAATCCTTTCAATTTGCTAATGGGAAATATGTTCCACATTTCTTTTCCATCAATATAGCTACTAGACAAGAAATTTGAAAAGCAAACAAATAAAACAGGTTTTCTTTTGTAAAGTCACAATTTAACATTTATACTATTGTATATATGTAAGACTGTTATAATTTTTGATATAATTTGATATAATCTATCTTTTTTTGAGAAAATACAAAATTTCTTAAAAATAGTTTTATTTATAAATTGTTTGGATAATTTATTCTTTCTTCGAAAAGATACGAGTGCCTGTCCTCGGTTGGAATATATTAACGAAGATGGAAGAGACGTCCTGCATCGGTGAATGTATGGAGACGATGGATTTTCTTTCCTCTTTAGTTACTTTCGTCGGTTTTCTTCCACACTAGCAACTCCCTTCTTTAGGCGCCGACACCACCAGCATACCGAATAGAATAAAATAGCGATTAATCATGGTCGTACGGATGGTGGTGAAAAATTCTCGAAGAATGGAACCGCGACGTTGATTACATCCTGAAACGATGACGAACGAGTTTCGATCGATTCTTTGAGATTTTGTGGTGGGAAAATTATTGAAGAATGTTAAAGAGTGTCGAGGAGTTTGAGCAATTTCGAAGTTGGCACTTTGCAGACTATAATATATACATATCTCTAGAAACGATCAGTTTTTATGGATGACGTGTAAGATGAAACGTCCTACAAAAGAAAATTCAATTAACAAGAATATAAAGCATGAATGCAAAAATATTTTCTTGTAAATGTTTGAAAAAGATATTAAAAATTTTTCGAATAATTTAAAGTATTAAAAATATTAGAATATTTAAATAAATGAAATATATATGATATTACTCAAAATGTGTGTTACATACTACGAGAGAAATATATTATAAACCTAAAAAATAATATATGTATTATATATTATAACTCGAAATGTGGATTCAATAGATTTATGGATGAAAAATTTTTAATATCTTTTTTACATCATTTGCTCTGATTCCTCATAAAGTAGTGATTGACTTTTGTAATTAGAAATACATAATCTAAATTCACACACACACAACGAAGATGAATTATTAATTAAATTAGCGAATAGGGGGGAATTTGATCTAATTGTAAGATTACCTTTAAAATTATTTACGTAATTTCCATTTAGATTTTTGTCTTCAAATTTTTTGAAAGTCTATATATCTATGTATTTTCTTGGATATTTGAAAATTTCAATATTTTATCGTAGGTATAACGTACATATACTTTACATAGTTTTAGAACATTATTTTATTTTTCTGACATTAGGATTGTGATTGTTCCAACTTTTACACGTTCCTCTTTCTAGCGAGACATCAGATGGAAGGTTGCGCATATTATATGAAGTAATAGCCGATAATTATGTTAAGCGCTCTAGGCGTCTGCCACAATTTACTTTCGCTTATACCCGACCACGATTAATTATATACGCGGATATTAAGAAGTTTACGTATTGAACCGCGGTGCGCCGCGTCGAGAACAAGTTTTAATAAGCGACGGAAAATGTATATTAAAGTATAAACGAGTTTTCGTGGCCGTATGAGTTTTCCTACCGACGAGGGTACATTTGTATATGCAGTGCTGCATTGTATTTCGGTTCAAATGCATTCTTTATGTGGCAATGCACTTGTTTCGTAAATGGTTCATTAAATAAGAAGAACAACATTAATATTAAACAAAAGATGGCCACTGAATCACTCGCGTTCGAAGCCACCAGCTTTCTTTGAGAGAATCACGCAAACTTTGTCGAGAGTTTCTACGAGTTTTACTAACAATAAGTATGCTATTCCAAAGTACGCAGCGTAACAATAACGTTGTCATATAACCTAAACTTCGCCTTCATTCTGACAGACAGGAAATCTCGTTTCTCTTAAAAACAACGATTTTTAAGAACAATTGTCTAAGAACGTTTTCCAAGTTGGTAATTAAGTAACAATTTAAACGATATCGAAAAATGGTACTTAAGAAAATTTTCTTCCACACAACTACTGCAGGAAAAATTATTTAAAAAACACATTAATATACATTTTTTTATTTCTCTCTTTTAACATTGGATTGTGCAATTATTAACAAATTATAAACTGCACACTGGAATTTAGCAAGTTTCATATATTCAAACATTGTTATTTTTCTCTGTTATATTAATATTGTAAAAATAGCCGGTTATACGCATTCGTTGCAACGAATATATTGGTATGCATATTGTTACCTTTATTTTGTTTAATATACTCCATAGATGAATATTCGCATCGGTTAGCTGCATGAAAGATGCAGCGAGAAATGTGGCCACTGAGGTTTATTAGAGAGCAATATGCGCAACTTTAAAATTCAATAACAAACGTGGAAACGTATACGTTGCTAATATTTTAAAATTCTACAATAGTTAAATACCTCATATTAAATTAAATTGATTTATTTCTCTCGTATGCACTTACTTATATTCTATATTGCATAATCAGCTCATTGTCCTATCGATTTTGTATTACAAATGAAAGGTTCCGTAAATTCTAAATTGAATTTTGTGAATATATTACTTTAGAATCAATTTTCTACTGTGGCTTCGCGTGATCCTCTTACTTATAGTAATTTGTGAGATACTATGATCGATAAAAATATTTCGAAACAAAAAATTGATTTGACGATATGTCTATATTTTTTTCGATAAAGAATTTTTTTCCAATATTTTTGAAATCAGGTGTTTAATTCATATTAAGTGACACAAACAATGAAATAAATGATATATACATATAAGAATAGTTATATACATGTAGCCACGGTAATTAATTCTGTCCCTAAGAAATGTTCACAAACTGAGAAGTGTCATCACTCACATGAAAGCTTACCAAATATAAAAAAATTGTTGATTGATTTTTACAATAATATGTAGCTAATTGTTTAATACTTAGTTATAAACTTGAATTAATATATTATTATTTAGGAATATGCTCTTCGTGCTATTATACATTATTCTCATTTCCGTTCAGCTGTCTTTTGTAATTATATTTTAATTTTTAAAAACTTGACAGTATCGTTCACTTGAACATTGGATATTTGCCGATCGAAACTCGATAAAATGTTTTTTTGAGCGACAAACTTTTTAGAGTTCGTAAAGTTCCAGGAGTAGGTACTTTACGTGCGAGCTACTTTTATTCACTTGAAAGTAGCGCAGAACAGAACTGATCGACGGATGGGAACGTGGGGATTAAAAAGACACAACGAGCTTGACATTCCTCGTTTTTGTGTGAAGGATTGGGAGCGGCACTTTCCCTTTTTCTCTTAACCTTACCTATTTTACATTCTTTCGTGTCCGAATCTTAGCATTATCCATGCCATAATGCTTTCTTATCCATCTCGTCCAAAAACATAGAGACTGGTCTGCGCGATCCGTATCTAAGTAGTGTATCAAATGTGATCGACAATAATGAGAGAGAGGGACCGTGAAAGACGGCCAATCTCTTATTCTCTCTCCCATTATATCGTTGAATGGAAACAGATACAGATTGGTCTTCCACGGTCCCTTTCTCTTACTTTTATCGACCATTTTGACCACGGATCGCGCAGTCCATTCTCTATGTCTTTGGTCCTGTCTCATGCAGAAAAATTATTTTTGTTTCAGTGGACAAAAAATTACGCGACATGGTAACAGGTAAACAATAAAAAAAAGAGTACGACTATTTTCGAAAATGATTCGTGCGTTTCACTCAACTTTGATTTTCTCTCGTCACTTCACTCGTTCCTCCTGACGTGCCTTTCCTAGGTACATACGCCATCGCATTACGCTTATTTCGATTTTCATGTCGTTCGTATGCCACGAATTTGCTTTGCAATAAGAAATGTGTCGACGATGCTTTGCATATTACAGTAGAAATATGTGAAGCTACGTATATCGTCGTTCGAGCATACGCGGCGTATTCGCTCCACGAGACCGCTAACGCTCAAAATGCATCGCTCATCATACCTACATAAATATCTATTCCTTCGATGACAAAAAAGACGTCATTTATCGAGACGTGACTTAAATTTCTCATTAGTAACTTCGAGATAATTACGAAAGCGTTTCGTGACAGCGCGTTTTCCTGCTCTAGCGTCATGTAACAAACTTCACAGCTTGTATTGCTGCATTTACATAGTGCGCGGAAAGTTGATGTGCACGTGTACATAGCAGGTCATTCCTGTTTTGCATCGCCGTCGCCGTCGCTTTGTCGCGAAGTTTATTAGAAGATGACTTTTTGCTGGAATGCCTTTATCACACAGTCTTCACAGTGCAGTGAAAACTTCAACTTGGCGCTACAAGACTCGATGTATTTTTCCTTTTGCTTGAAAGGAGCGAGATAGGTATGCCCTCGGCATTTCGGCGTTTCTTTGCGATTATTTTTCCTTTAGCGGAAAATTATTCTCTTGGAAAACTAACATTTTACAGATTATTTTCAGTTGTTTGAACCCGTTACTACTCGACAAATTTAAATACTGTTGCTATTTAAATATCAAAATGATACATAATTGTCAAAGGATCATGATATGCATATATATAATGTGCAATATTTGAAAATAATAGCGTTAAATTTGGAAAGTTTGGAGAAAATAGAACAAAAACATTTGTTCAATCTATATACTATAATGAACCTTTACTTACTTCACTTGGAGACAATTTATACAAGTAAAACAATAATAATTTTCCCCATTAATAGATGGTACTTTTATAAATGTATAAAGTCTACTAATTTGATTTACTAGTATACTTTGATTTTATTCGATACTTCGTTATGGTGTCTCTTCGAAGATTACAAGGGTCGCTATGTAACCGGCTTCGTAAGTTTTCAGCTTCCGTTAAAATCCACTTCCGGTATAAGCTCACGAAACGAGACGGTATTCCTCATTCTAACGAGGATTCCGCGTTCATGAATAGTTATTCGTTGCCAAAAGATTTCATGATTTTGTCATGACTCCTCTGGATTTTTGCCTTCGGGCACTTACGAAAACGGTTCTCATAAGAGCGGAAACGAAATCAACCCTGATACAAGGGCACCAGGTATTAATATCGACACACGGTTTAATATGCCATTACATTCTTGGAAATCTCTGTCTTATTTGGTATCCTTGTAAACGCATAAAAATCTTCCGTTGAAAATCGACCGATATATAAATAACACAAATAAGCAAAGATAAGTTTTATTTGATCAAAACGGATTTTAAATATGAAAAAATAATATTAAAAAATATATTATTTATGTTACATTTATTGATTATACGCATTGTATAATTATACACAGAGAGAAAAAATTTGTTATGAACATTAATCCTATGTCACAACGGTCAATTCCATTTGCAAATATAATATAAGGATCGCAAATTATTTGCAGGTGTAACAAATATTTATTTTTTTGTATTCGCTGCAAAAATTATTTGCAATAAATACAAAATATTTGTCAAATATGCAAATTTATGTCAAATATGCAAATTTATTTGCTATAAACAGCAAACTGACAATTAAATTTTGCAATCCTTTTGCGTTCATAGGAAAATCATTTTTCTTCGTGTATTATCTATTGATTACTTATTTATTGATTACTTATTTATTGATAATAAGAATTTCTAATCAATTTCAAATTTTTTAAGAGACAAGAAAGTCTATCGTTAAATAAACTGAAAATATTTTAATATATTCGATAACTTTTTTTCTTTTTGTTTTTATATAAACATTTTGTAATTAAACTTCACGTGCTATATTTGTTTCTATTGTATGAATAAAGTGCTTCTCCGCAGAATTGATGATTGCGGAATAAAAAGTGGGCGTGGTCTACATTGCACGTGGCGCAAACCTTACTAAATTATGCAAATGCTAAAAAAAACTTTGGAAACTAACAAGTCGTATCGTAGCGTGGAAAACAGCATAAGAAGACGTTGAAGCGAAAGCCAATTTGGATTTAAACACTATATATAAAAAAGAGCTGGAAAGACATCTTCAAAGCTGCGGAAGAAAAAGAAGATCATCGATGCTTTTGTGAGCTGAGGGTTAAATAGTGACAGCCGAATAACCGAGACATCGAATTGTAAGCGTTGGCTAAATGCTGCGGTCAAAGGTCTAGGACACTCTATATAATCAACTTTGTGACAGTTTAATGATCGATGCATATACTCGCCTGAATAATTAGTCACTTATGCATGTAATGTGAACATATTAGCAATATTCGATAGTATTATTAATAGTATTAATAACGATAGATAATGGATTATAGAAGTAACGTAATAAATGTGCATATAGAAGTAATTGTAACGATATCGATATTTTTATTTTTATTTTTTGTAAAACAGACCAATATACAAAACAGAATATATATAAATAGAAATCTTTTAATAAATTTTAACCATAAAAGGTTATTTTTCATAAAAAATTTATATTAAAATTTGATAATTTAATTTATATTTTACTATTTTATAATTTGTTCAATTTACTTGTAAGTGTTTATTTTACTTATCTTTTATCTTTATCGAGTTGTTATAATTTTTTCTGCTAATGCTCGTAGGAAGTAAAAACAAACGGAATATAAAATATTAAAAAAGGTGAAAAGATAAAAGCTTGAATTAGTGGAAGAAGTTATGTCCATTGATATTCATCTAGCTGAAGATTAAACGATTCAAAAGGTTAGTAATGAAAAACTGCTTTCAACACCAAATCGGCAAAAATTAAAAAAACTAAAAAATGAATTCGTTTACAATTTCATGTCATTTCATAACATATCTATTTTACAAATAAAAAAACCAATTTTATTTATACCATTATGACACATTATGGCAATGAAATGCTGATAATTCAAGTATGTGTGAAAAATGCAGGGAAAATTGATCAAGCTCGCAGTTCTTCTGATCATAGAAAACTTGACACATATGTGTATATACGCTATTCTGTATAACGGCAATAAGCTCTTTGTGATCTTCCTGACTGCTATATGGGTTACCAGCAAACGGAATTTTGTCGTTGTCACTCTGCTCTATACACGTAGTCCAAATCCGTCCGACCGAGTAACGACCTGTTCTATTGGCACATACTTTCTGTTCCATTCTGCATTCGACAGAAAAAAAGAACGTAAAAGAGTGTGAAAGAGGACGAATAAACAAAGAGAAATACAATCCCGAAGCTTGATTCACTCTGTCATGAATGCGTATACACGCTTGATGTTCCTTTTTCATAAACTTCGCCAATTTACCTTGCTTCCTTTTTTCTTGCTTTTGTTTTCCAGCAAGTACGTGCAATTTGCAATTACAACAATTTTGATAAACTTTACGTCTCTAAACATTTTAAATGAGGTAGTATTTTATCGATATAATTCACTTTTGAGATATATCGAAGAACATAATATAATGAACAATGTATTCTGATATACATATATATATATATATACTACATGTAGGTATATACAGGATGTCTCACGGGAAGGTGTTGAAACTAATCAGCTGTCATTTTCGAAGATATTCAGTTATTGAAAAAACAAAAATTGTGCTGAAAAGAGGAAAGTTTTTAGTATAAATAAAATTTAACAAAATGTTTGTGTATCAATTAATTTTATTGATGAAAAATATGCTAAAATCAAGTAAACGCTAAGATTAATATTTAAGATCGCAGATAAGATCGAAAAACAGTTTCAGATTTAATAGCAGCTATTTAAAATGTTATTAGCAATATTAAAAACGATATGTTAGAAAAAATTTTTACGAGTTTTCGTAAAAAAAATTGTGTTTTGTACAAATTCAGATGGTGCACACCCCAAAAAAATTACTCCTTGGGATTATGAGCAATTTTTTTCATCAATAAAATTAATTGATACACAAACATTTTGTTAAATTTTATTTATACTCGTTAAAAATTGCAGACTTTCCTCTTTTCAGCGCAATTTTTGTTTTTTCAATAATTGAATACCTTCGTATTCATACCATACGAAAATGACAACTGATTAGTTTCAACACCTTTCCGTGGAACATCCTGTATACTTATACTACATGTACATACATACTAATGTACTACATAACCGGTTAGATTATATATATAATTTTATTGATTAGTAGCTTGGTTTTAGCTCCCTTTCGTCAATTATTTTTAAAACTGGTTGAAATTAACTTTTCACGTTTAAGGAAATAAGAAATGATTTAGCTGACTTCGCAACAACTCTTAAAGTATATACATTATAATCTCTGATTTTTCTGCACGTTGAAAGAACTTTTCGGATCACTGGTTAGGATGACCATTAAGGACTTTTTCCTCGGTCGATCGCCAGAAGACACCGCGAAACCCTTTCCAAACAGTCCATCCTCGTCACCATTCACAAGCTTGCGTAGTTGCAACATAGCACTGTTATCAGTGGCAGAGGAAGGGGGCGAAGTGGAGAAAGGTGGAGGGTGTCCGTGAAGAGTGGTATGCTAGTGGAAAGTTCGGTATTTCCTCTTAACCTCCACCTGTGCCACCCGGCACGGCCAAGTGATCCTTGGTACTCGTGCCTCCCACCCAATTGGGGATTCGATCGACGTCGAAAACTTCCAGCCATGACCACACAGCCCCATGGTGGCGCCTCTGTCGGGGCGCCTCATAAATACTATAGCGAGATTCTGCCAGCGATGGAGGGATGAACGAAGAAAGAGAGGAAGAGACAGAAAGAGAAGCAGCGAGCGAGCGAGAAAGGAGAGAAGAGGGGGAGGGAGGGAGAGAAAGAGAGAAGTAAAGAGGGAAAATGGAAGACGGAGAAACGCTCGCGATTTCACCCCCGCGTTACCCTCGTCAACCGTTACAGAGATTCCGACTTGCGCGAGGAGAACCACTGCAGGAAAACGCAGGATTTTAACACAAGGACGTTCGTATGTGGATATAGTCTCCACGTCCTTGTTGATGCTGTATGTGAAAGGAAGTGTGTGACGGTGTCTCAGCTGTATTCGTCGTAGCGAGAAGGATACCGATGGCGATGTTAATATAGATGTGCGAGGATGTCATAGCATTCGTGGACGTCTCCACATTTGCAAAGGCGTCGGTGGATATGATTGACTGTTAGTAGTAGTAACGTGTACGCTGTGACGCACACCAGTGGATCTCGATCGCTGATCGAGTAGGTGATGGTCTATGATTTTGCAGCAACGCGACTATCTCTGTCTATATTCATAATACATCAACGTTTCGCGTGACGTCGATATCGGACTTCCTGCATGATATCGGTACGAGACACCAAACAGCTTGATAACGTAACAGCTTGAATAGCTATGATTTTCAGCAGAAATTGACGTTAGGATAATACCACTGCTTAAGATTGCGATTTGATAATTGTAGCTTATGCCGAAATTAATAGAAATATTTTTATAACACAATCTTTTACTAATGTATCTTATTAGAGCTTACGCTGTAAATACTAACGATATCAGCAAACCCTTTGGCTCATGATAGTAATACCAAAAGTTTCTTCTATACGCAAACGCTCCTCATGATTTCTCACAGCATTTGGCTCTCATACATACCCTTCGCTCGTCCATGTTGAACTCGCTGTTAGTGTAAAGACATTCGCAGCGTTCATGGCGAAGGATCTTTCCACACAGACGCGACTTCCAACACTATCTTCATACTTCTCTATTCTCACTATACTCGTAGCGAGCTTCTGCTGGCGTTGGAGTTGCTGATAGTGGTGGTAGTAGATGAAAAGGGAGGTTGGGAGCGGGCCAGTGTGGAGGTGGATGACGTCGGCGGCGGCGGCGGCGGTGGTGGTGGCGGTGGTGGTGGTGGCAGTGGGGGAAGGCAGTTTCTGGGCGGTGGAGGGTGCGGATCGTCGTCCGCAAAGCCGTGCGTTCACCCCGTGCCGCCACGACAACAGGGCGTCGTTCGTTCTGGTGCGAGCGCCGGGAGTCCGCCGGGGTTTCGTCGAACTTTCCTCGAACCAGCGGGTTGAACTGATCAAACCGGTCGTTTGGCCGGGTATGTAGTTCGAATTCTGTAGCCGTGCCGGAAACCCGGGCCCCTGCGGACTGATTTGTGCCGCGTCAAGACGATTCCGTGTTTAGCTCTCTGTGATCGACGCTCATGATCAGCAGCACGTTTCTACCAAAGTGTACCACGTGGCTACCATCGAACGTGGCGATCCTATCGCAACGCAACACACCTGCAATCTCAAGGTTGGGTAGTGGCCGTATTGCATGTCTCATCTAGGATTTACGCCAAGACCTATCCGCCGAAATATGAAAACGGACGAAAGACCTTGCGGTTAAAGTTTGCTACGGGGTTGTGGCTATTCTTGAGCTTGAACATCGACGAAGCGGAACAGGCATCCGCGCTAAGGGAAACTTGATCAAAGCGTGTCACTTTTGGACAGCGGAGAATTTACGCTCGAGGAACGGTGTGAACGAACAAATTTCTTGCATGACCAATCTTGTTAACGAAGAAAATTGTTGCCATAAAGAACGTCACATGGTTTTTCGGACGATCTTGTCAATGAGAAAGGACGTTCGGAAGCGATCGGATTAAAGTTTGAATTTATTCTTAACGAAGAGCAGATTGGATGTAGAATTCACACGGCGGATATAACGCAAATGTTTAATCATTCAGCATCGGTTGTGGTTAATAGTTAAGTGTGTGTTGTTGGAGTTATATATTGGAATTCATTGAAGCGAATTTCATATGTCGTCGGAAATAGATGGATCTGTTAGATGATGCGAGAAGCTTTGTGAAGTGAGATATAAGATCAGATTCTGTGAAGTGACTGCAAAAATAAGCGTCAGTGTTAGTGAGTTGAATTTCGACCAATAGGTCTATTTTGTTCAGTTCCTAGGCCAATCGCCAGAGATCGCACGATCGACCTATTTTGGATTACCCTGTATAAACGTCGTGGATTCGCGCCCTTCGTCGGTACAATGAGCACGTGAATCGTCCCTTAAAGTGAGAATCGATCGGACCGCTTGCGTACGAAACTTCGTGGACTGGTAAGTTCACGAAGAGGTCCGCGAAAATTCGTCATAAAGACAAGCGTAAATGAGTCTTACTAATCAGACTCATTTCTCATGAATTCAACGCCATAAAAAGGAGAGTAATTTTTAAGAAGTTTCTGTCTAAAAATTACATTGTTGGCTTACGTTTTGAATTAAATTTTGAATTAAAACGTTCGTAAAATTTTGTCAATGTTCGCAAACTTTAAATATGACTTACGTTTAAACTTTTCTATCTTTCTCTAAAAAGGGTTTGAGGATATTGTCATAGACAGAATTAAATATTTTTGGAAGATATTTGATAAGTTGACAACTGAAAAAATAGATAAGTTATATAAGAGTTCAAGAGAAGAAATTTTTGACAGTTTGAGAAGACGCGACTGTATTTCTTGATACCATCAATCTGTGTCACTTTTTGATGAAGAGAAAGTATTGTTTGCTACTCATCACTGGTCGATCATTATTAATGATGCTAGTCGTCAGTATTGTTATCTGCCGTAATAGAGACTTTATTAAATCTAATAGTTATGTCACTTATAGGATATTTTTGATATTTTTGTATATTTGTTATTAATAAGTAACGTTATACGGAGAAAATTTAAAAATTTACCTATATATTAATCATAAACATTAATGAGACTTATTTTTTGCTTAACATTACTTTTAATTATTACTATGTAGAAATGGAATTATATACAAATATATAATTGATACTTCTCTAACGGTTTAGTTAATTTCAATAATTTTGACATTTACAAATTTGTGTTTGAGAATACTTTAATATTATTTAACTAATACAATTTTATGCTATTTTAACTAATTAAAAATTCCATTTAAATTGAAATAAAAATTTTAATTATTATATATTACAATTTTTTTATAATTTATTGTAATAAATAGTTTTATATGAAAAATAATTGCATAATAATCTTTACAAGAGATTTAACTACAAGGAACCTGTCGCAATTGTCAGGGACCAATTCGATTCTTCTTTGTTAAACACAAAAATCTAAGAAACACATTCTTTTATATCGTGGCTCAATTTGAAGTTTGAGAGGAGAAAAATCCCTTAAAGCTTAATAGGGCAGGAGTATTTTTAAAGATAGATTTTGAAATATCTAAATACACAGTTATCAAGTATATAAAAAAATTGTAAAAGTGTGTGTGTGTGTTTTGTCTAAAACATGTTTCTATGTATCTCATTTCTCGTTTCGTTAACAATTAATTTGAATCAAATATAGCTTTTGAGAGATCGTTTCACCTTTAAATTTCCTAAATTGAACCAATATAAAAAAATACGCGTCTCTTAAATTTTCGTGTTTAACAATATATTTCAAGGAGAATCAAATCGGTTGCGAACAGTTATGACAAACTTTTTGTAAGTACAATGTAGAAAACCTACTGCAAATTTTTAATTTTAATGCTTAAAGCTTTTTATATTATAAAGTGATATTATTTATCATAGAAAAACAGTATTATCGTTACAAATAAATTAATTATTGAAAATACTGTGACAATTATCATGATAATGATAGTCATACACTTTCGCATATAATACTTAAACTCAATTTCGGGCGTTGAGCTTTACATGTCTCAAGCTGGAGTGAGAAAGCTCTTGTTTACGTGAGTATGGAACCACCTTCGTAAGCATTGACGCGTTCAATTAACCACTCGCTAGGATACCGTGAGCAGTATTGACTTGTAGAGTTCCTTCTCCATGATAGAAGAACGTAAACGTGTATGAAGAATTTTCTTTTATAAATAAATCATTTCGGTATCGATATAATGCTGTTTCAGAGAACATGGATAACGAAAACGGTAATCCGGTGACAGTTCCTACGAAAATGTATAAGATTGTTGCGAAGTCGGGGATGTGAGAAAAAAAGTTACCCATGTTACCATGAATTCGCTCTTGTTTATTTGAATACTTTTCTCAAGTTGTTTGAATTATTTTACGCAAAACGCCAGGATTATGGAGGCATGAATTTTGATGAGACAGTAGAATGCATCAGGGTTTTGAGAAAGCGCTAACTGCGAAGAGAGCGAGAAAAATATGTGGAATTAACGGCTATTTTGTTTGCTTTTGTATAGCTAATGATCAGTATTTTGAAAATACACTAATGATTTGCAAATGTTATTGACTACAGTTATCGTTTTATTAAATTTAATAGATTTTTAAATTTATGTTTATATAATATATGTACAGTAGTGATTAAAAATATTTTGTCGATATTAAAATTCTTGGTTTTCAAATAAAAGAATTTTTAAGCAAAAAGGAAATTTATTAGTAAGTTAAAAATCATATATCTATTTTAATATCTTATCTATGAAATAAACTTTATGTTTCGAAAATTTGAAGAATAACCATTTTTCTATTGTAACCATTTGCCAATGTTGCCAACTGAAATATTTCTACACGTTACTTTCGAGCGAGACTGTATATATGTTCATACATCATATTTCTGCAAGAAAAATGACACAAATAAAAAATACTACTGTGTCTCAAGAAATGTTCAAGAGAGAGGAAAAAATTACATATTTTAAAAAATTAATTATTTATTACTGCAACATTATTTATTAGACCTAGTTAATTTGTTAGAGTTAATAACAAATTGCTTGTATTAAGTTTTCTAGAAGTGATGTAAATAATTTTGTTGCTTTTGTATTATCTTTATATACAAGCTACTCTTATATACATATATATATATGTTATGAAAAAAGTTCGTATAAACATACATCTGTAAACATACTATTTTACTGAGATACTATTATTAATTTATTATTTATTATTATAGAGCTTCTTGGAGTTTGTCACTTTATTTTAATTATACCCTCTACACACTCGCGCGCGCGCGCGCTCACACACACATTTTTCACACACACAGTCATTTTTCTTTAGAAAGTGTTCAAATTTATTTTTTCTGATTGAAGGTGATATACTTACGAGTAGAACATAATTTGCACATAATACGAAAATTTTAACTGATATAATTTTCTTAAGGAATGCGATATTTCTTAAATAATCGTTTTTATTTAGATTAAAATAATATTACACACATAACGGAGAACAATTATTTAATAACACATAATATTAAATATTTATAAACGTTAAAAAAGCATTCATATTCGATTTAAATAAATCGAGTTTTAATTATCCATTTATACTTGCAGAAATGTGCTTACATTAAGTGAAATTTGTTTTGTTTAATCGGTCGATTCGCGTTATTTTAGGACAATTACGCTGAATGCCATCGAGAAATAAAAACAATAAAGAATCAAATTGTTAAGATAAAAATTATATTTAATTGTACGTAATTAACATATTGAACAAAGCGATTATTAGATAAAAATTGTGCGCTGTGTAAAATAATTAAATACACGAATGACAACGGGAGAAAATATAAGTTAAATTTAAAACATACATGCATTAATACATCTATTATAGAAGATATTCACTATAGATTAATACATACATACATACGTACATACATGTGCATGTGTATATGTGTACACATATACATATGTCAAATAGATAAATAAAAGATATGTATATACATATGTATATATATTTGTATATATAGGGTGCAAATAAATACGTATCAAATATTCGAGGAATGTATTCCTATGGACCAAATAAAGTTTATATGAACAGGTCCAAAATGCTTACTTTTTGGGATAGGAGGAATTTAATTTAATTTAATTTTGTTTAACTGTGCCAAATAATTAGTGGGACAAGCTAGTAATGAACATTTAAACATTTTTAAACTTTAAATATTTTATTACAAGAATTATTCAAAATGCAATTCTTCTAATAGCATTATAGCTTTCAACCTCACACGTATGCATGTATACGTGTACATTATAATAATAAAAACAATTAGATTGGAAAATCTGTAATAATGTTTGAAAATTAATCGTTTCTGGCATTTAATGTCCAAAAATACTTAAATGTTTATTAGCTGTTCCATTAGTTGTTTAGTACTGTTAAAACAACATAATTCTTCTTACCTCAAAAAACTAAACGCTTCTAGATCCATATTTATATGAACTTTTTTAAATATGTTGAAGAGAAAATATATAATATTCCTAAAATATTTGATACTCTTACTCATTTATATCCTATACAGATGAGAAAAAGAGATGAGGGGAGAGGAAAAAGAGATAGGAAGAAAGAGGGAAAAGATGGTCGTATCGCGTTTGGTTTATCGATCGTTTATTTCGAATGTATGGTGAATGTTCGTGCGAGGCGCTTTATTTGAAATCGTCGCGTGTCGTACGGCCTCGGAAAGATTTGTGCTGCTGTTTGAACGGGGCGGGGCCACTGGGTGTATTCGCGACAGAAAGGAGCATCCGCACCTTTAATTAAAACCGTTCGCGCTCGAAGACGTCGTTGGCGAAATTGATTATCTGTAATTGGGGCTTGACGTGAGGTTCTCTCTTGCACGGCATAGCCGCTGGGCTCACAACAGCGGCGACTCGACAGCCTGTATCGGAAGTCGACGTCAATAAGCCTCAGCGCAGCCACGCTGCCATACACAGGCGATCAGGCGGATTACAATGGCCGGCCGCACAAAAAGCGATAGCGAAATAGAAACGTGGAAATAGGATGTGGCAGCCGGGTTATACGGTTGCGAATGCACCAATGTCGTTACATCGATCTGTTCTATGAATACGATCACGAAAAATTGGTGATATCATATAGTCGATATGACGAATACTCTTACAATTAGATAAAGTTTCACTTTCGAGATGAACTTGTATTATTTTTTTGGCCTTTAAGCAAGTTTTCATTATGTTATGCTATAATTCTATTTAATTTTGTTACATAAATATGACATTTATAAAAACACGATAGTTCTGTATTTTAATTACACTAATTAAATTATATGTATAACTAATGATTTATTTAAAAAAAATGCTTAAATGTGTCTTAATGTGCAACATAGTTTTACTAAAATAAATAAGTAGTTTTGCACAAATTTGTTTATTTTTTAATTAAACTGGAGAATTATTGATTTAATTTATTATGTATGAGCTTTTATCGGTTAGGTGGCGTTAATATAATAGCTAAAGAGAAATAACGAGATTTATATCAGCTAATAGTTATCATCAATTTATCGACTTTAGTATCGTGGTTGGTGTGCGTTCGATATTGAATTTGCAAGAGAGGCTTTTTACTGGTGGGTTTAATTTCGTTGATATTACTATATCTCGACTGCCGTCGATCGTAACGAGAGCATTCATACCCCGAAGGTCCAAGAAAATAATGAAAGTACGAGAGATGTGATTGTTTTTTGACCGGAAATACACACGACATGAATCCAGAGATAAACTGCTTACACATGGCTTGGGACATACCTGCATATTCTGTCAATGTATCATAATGTTCAGAAGGAGTAGCACGTTTTTATCGACACAACTGTAAATCGGGAATAACATCTGATAAAAAGATGATTTGTGTAAATTCGATATTTGTGTAAATTCTTAAATTGACTTTGATGCATTTCCAAAATACATGTATCTTACATCGAATCGAGATTTAAATATGTATTTTAATTGCATATGTTTGTAATATATAACACAAAAAGTTGTTAGAAAGCATTGATATTGCAATAATATTAAAATGTATTTTTCTTTGATAAAAAAATCTATATTTAATAAAAATAATTGACTAGAAGTAATACATTTCAACATTCCAATCGACATTAATGTTATGTTACTTTTAGTTGGTGTCGACTAGGATATAAATCATTTAAGCGATTTAATTGTTTTTATATAATTTGTATTGCATAAATGCAATAAACACATTATATTTTTATTATTTTCTCTCAAATGTTTTTTTCTGAAATAAAATATTCTAATTTATTAAATTATTTTGGAAATGATGCGTATTATGCAGCCTCGAAGTTAAGTTGTAGTGATTCTAAATGGGCGCATATTTATAATGATATAAGGAAGGAAGATGGGCATTCTCTTGAAAAAAGTTTTTATGACGTAATGGTATATCTACGTTCGACTTATACACTTTTTAAATCAAAAAGGAGCACTGTTTCAAATTAGGTAGAAACACAGCTGTCTGAAATGAGATGAGATACTATACGATGTTGCGTTAAAAAGACTGTCTAGAAAACGTATTATTTCTCCATTTACTCATGTCGTTGCGTTCTCCGTTTTCTATGACCTTCCAGAAACATTACGAAGTTTCGTTCTATCCCACATGTCCGGAACATTTCTAACACATTTCACAGAATTTCGGTTATAATGTTACACACAGTTGCTTGACCTGCAAATGAAATTTAGTGCTACGAATGCAGTAGCAAACATTTTTCAAAGCTTGTGCAAAATCCTTCTCGATCTTTCAGAAATACGTGATGATATATAATATTGCAAAAATTCGGCCACAGTTTTCATGAAAAAATGCTCTTTTCCTTTACAATACTCGCGTTTGGTGAAATTCTTTACGGCTGTATTTGAAATTATTGATATATTTTACACGTCCGCTGTCTTTCCGTTGTCCTCGAGATGTTTTGGTTCGTTACCATTAAATTCATCAAATCATATGATTATCATTAAATTAACGCGAACCTATTTAGCCATAAATTTATCTTCAGAGAATTTCTTTAATGAGAGGTAGGCCGATTAAAAAAATTGCTATTTCTTCCGTCGTTTACTTTTTTTTTCACATTATTTCTCACGTTGATAGTTATAACAAATATATCGAATCTTTTTAGGTTTATTTTATATATATATACATATGCATACTTACAGCTAATTGAAGGTTTTCCACAAAAAAATTAAATTCTATTTTTTTTTAAATGAACAATTTTGTTCTGAGAATTAAGATTAATAAAGCAGAAAACGGAAAATATATGTAAGAATTTAACATTTGTATAAAGTATTTTTGTTACGAGCAATTTATCAAATTTTATAAATAAGAAATAAAAAAATTATTGCTTTTGTTGGATATTCAATTTTCCGCTCTCGCCGATCTATCGAAAGTAGCCATTTTGTTTTCTCGCGTTATTCTCTATCTTCAATTTTGCTTTGTATACATTCGTTCGTTAAAAACTCGACCCTTTTGTGTGCATCATTCCATGTTGTAATATTCATTAAGATATTTAATTAATCTGTTCAGTACTACACTGAATGATATTTTTATTTTCTGTATCACTGCAACGTGCTTCTGAATAAATCGACATCTTGTCTCAAAAATAAGTTCCTGTTTACTTTCACGTTTGCGCCAAGAGCTTTAAATAATTTTGTTTTTATTTCTTTATCAGTATCTATTAATTATAAAAAAGATAAATTTAAAATATAAAAATGGAATAAATAGATAGAAACAAGTCCAGAGGCTTTTTTATTTCTTTTAAAACGGGTCCTTAAAATATTAATCAAAGCCTATTAAGACTTTGTTCTTGTACTTATTACATTTTGAAAAGAAACCATACTTGCACATTGAACAGTTTGAAGATAAGAAGTTTTTCTCGTTTCTTGAAAATTTAATTTTTTGGACTTATTTAATTTTTGTAAAAAAAATTCGTCAATTTCTAAAGTATATTGTTTTCCGATGTTTCCTCTGCGTAGATAATTGAAAATTACTCATCTTCCGAGATGTATTTGCGCGTGCAAGCAATGGAAAAAAATATCGCGTATTAAGATATTCAAAGCAGAAAATAGTTAATTTTTATTTACATAAAAATTGTAAATATTCGTGTGTATGTACATGTTGTAAAATCTTTTCGACTATTTCTTATTCCCTGCACTTACATACTCACAAGGATTCAATTAGAAAGCAAGATTCTGACGATTTATTGTGTTCCACGTACGTTCGATGTAGTGTGTAAATGAAGTTAACCATAGGGGAAATAAATAAAACATAGAATATTCATATTTGGTACAAAGTTAGCTAATAGGTATTCATGAAAGATAGCGTGGTCGAATAGACCTCACGCGACTTAATTGGAAAAATGGCGCAAAGTGAAGAAGATGTTCGTAAGTTTATTGATTGTATACAAACGAATGGAGTGATAGATCCAGATATATGTCTATAAGGAAGATTACCAGAAAGCTACAATTGACCATGTTCACTGTTTTGAGAATGTTTGAAACAATTTTCGGAATACTAGACCATTGATCGCGAGCCTGGATCTGGAAGAAAAAGCCCTACATGTTTTAAGACAGAGAAACAGATTGTTCAGGAGAAATTTCAATTTATCTTTGCGTGATGTGGCAAAAAAAGTAAGGTAGGTGTACAAGTACATAAAAGTAGGTGTACAAGTTTGTGATACACCTACTTTTTTCGTCACATTACGCTAAGATAAATTGAAATTTTTTCTGAATAGCTAAACAATTCGTTTCTCTATCTCAGGGCATGTAGAGCGGCTTTTTCTTTCAGATTCAGGCCTGTGATCAATGGTTTGATATTCTGAAAATCGTTTTAAGACATTTAACCAATTGTAGTTTTATGGCAATCTTTTTACAGACATATCTGGATACTCTATCATTTGTGTGCGCGTAATTAACTTACGAATATCTTTTTCACTTTGCGCTATTTTTCCAATTAATTCTATTCGATCACGCCATCTTTCACGTATACCTATTAGCTAACTTCGTGCCAAATATAAATATTCTATGTACATTTAAAAAAATATTATGAGCATTTCTCTGTGTACGGATTTTTTTCGAGCTTTAGTCCCTCAGTATTATTCCTCGTTTCTCCGATTATTTTCTCGTTATGGAAGAAGCTGCTATGCCGTGTGTATGTTATATCGTGCGAGAAGAAAGCGGAAACGCGCATTTGTAGATTTATATTTCGTTTCTCTGTTCAAGTTTCTTCCAGATAAGGCGTCTTCTGTTTATTTGTAGTTGGGGACAGTATAAAATGCTTTTACATGAAAAGCATTCTTTTCACATAGAATTTTATTTTAGGCATTATTCAATATAAGTATAAATAAAGAATAAGTTAATATTTTAACATTATTAAAATTAATTTGTTAGCTTTACTATAAAAAAAAATTTTAACGATCTAAAACATATTACATAAATGAATTTTTTAACATAAACATGTCAATCCTACGTTTTGATCAACAGCATTTGTTTTATCCATTTTTAATGATTTACTTGAAATTTAATTTTTATGCGTTAAACAGTTTTGTATATTTAAAAGTATCGCATCTAACTTGCAAAATAGCTTTATTGCTAAAATAGATTGTTATAATGACGGTGCATTCATCTTACATGACCATAAAGAAACGAAAATTGACGCGAAATTTTCACTTCAACGCGTGTGTTGATCCATTCGCTAAAATGCATTTAATTTTAATGAATAATTTATTCGAACGTTTGGAATTCTCTTTAATGCATTGCAGTTTTACTAAAATGTTAATACGAGGCAGTGTATACTTCCATCGAAATTCTACTTGGAAATTGTGACTAAACTGCTGGAAGCATATTATTCTATTTGAAATCTACATATATATCAGTATGTAGTACATACGTGTATAAATCAAGAAGCATCGAATTATACAAGCAGAGAGAGATTATTTAACAAGCATCCTTCTCGGGCGTTTGCAAATTGTCACACGTTGTTATCATGTATTTACTGCGTGTTGATACAAAGTTAGTAAAAATCATACATAATATCACATTCATTTTGGTTTTCGCAAAAGTGGGGAATGTCCACTCTTCGTCTCGTTTACATCGTTACCGTCGCTTGTTCGATAATAGTTTCAGCTTGTGCTGCTTGTGCTGTTATATACATATAATATTTAAACTTTAAACAAACGCATTATGGACACGTACTTTTTGTACTCATGAGACATATCAAAGGATACGTGTGTTTCACGTACGTTTTAAAATCTGAAAAATTCGGGAAAATGGCGGTTTATATCCTAGTTCGATTATTGTCGATATATCCGAAGTTGTGGAGCGAAAAGCTCCTCATCGATCACTCATCCCGCGGGAAGTCTTACAGAAATGTATATGTACACTCTGGTGCATGCTTTGCCAACTAGCATCTACTAGCATTGATGTATGCGTTCCGTTCCTTCTTACTTGATTCACATCGCTACTATTGATATTCGCAAAAGATGAAAATGTTCGACCCTCGTGAAAGCAAATGATTACTTCATTTTATTTCGTGCGCATATACATTTTATGTTTATTTTTGTATTTATTCATTTGCGATATTTATTTTGCGCTTGTTAACTCTATTTGGAGACTGTGATGTGGATACGACACCAACGTTATCAGACTATCTTAAATTTGCTAGAATGCCCGATCTACAATTATACGTTTACGGTGAAAGTTTTAAACCGGTCAGTTACCCTGAAATGGAGACACAAGAGCGGACAATTGAAATCAATGTTCAATATCAAGCGTCACATATGTTACTTTTTCAGTGCAATTTATCGAATTTTTATTTTGTTATATAATTAATAAAATATATCAAAAGAATTTATTTTAGAAATTGTATATTTATAGAGCGTTTATATTAATTTACAATACAATTTTAGAAATTGCGAAGGTATTTTTTTGTTACCACAATTTTTTATAATCCTGAAATATTATCAATGCTACGCAGGAACTATTCCATTTCAAGTTTTAAAATAGAATATCTTCAAAGTAAGAGGAAAAAGCATATCGTAAAGTAAAGAAGAAAAGTACATTCCAGAAGAAAAATCCCTCTGTCTAGAAGAAGGATAATTTGATTATATGAAACCAAAAGTTGTTTTTCTGTAAAATTTTTTTGTCTCTTATATATTGCAAAATATTTAAGATTTTTGGAGTTTGAAATAAATTACACGTTTTGTACGATTTTGTGTACAAAAATATATTATATACTAGTTTGCAAAATCAATTTACGTAATGCAATATCACGAATTTATGATATTATGTAGCATTTATATTTGCGGAAATGTAAAAATATATCGCGAGCTGTATTTGTATGTACTTCATCAATATAGAAAAAAATGATGGAAAATTGATATTTTCATACGATGTAAAAGATTAAAGTCTGATTTGTTTAGCAACTTTGTCAATATCATGCTTGTACGATTTAATTTTTCTTCAACTATACATGTCGTAATTGTAGATTGTGCTTTGTTAAGCTTTCCTTCTTACGCATATGGAAAACTCGAACAATAAAGATTTCCGAGGAAGTGTTTCATCGTGTAGTAGCATTTAGTACACATTGACATATATTTTCACCATAAATTAGCACCTCGAGTTCGATGTAGTGAGACATTTTGACGTTGCGACACTTTATTTGGCACATTATTCGCGCGATGTGGTTTTGCTAGATGTTATCACGAACATGTCACTATTAATTGCTAATAATTGATTTATTGTGCGTTAGACAATGCTCTTTCTGTTTTAATTAGTTCCTCTGATCGAGTTAATTGATTTAATTAATCAGCTAGTAGTTCTCTCGCACAAATGAACTGAATTCTACTGGAGTATCGTCAGTTATTATATTCATATTGGATAGTTAATTATTATGTTTTATTAAAAGCGAGGAATGATTAACAATTCAATTTCAGTAAAACGTACATCTTGATTTCTTTACGTATAATATATCTTTAAAAAGTTATTTACATTCATTTATTTGATAATTTAACTTTATTCTAAAATTTGTATGCTATTTAAAGAGAATGTATTACATTTTATTATTTTGATTCATATTTTGAAATTACGTTTGTCTACATTATAAATTATCCATTTTATTACAATATATTATCGTACATGTTAAATACTAACTGACTATATAGTGTCAAATTGACACGATATAGTGTCAACTTGACACTGTATAGTGTAAAATATAACCATTGTTTATAAAATAACGATATGATTGAGTAGGAGCAATGGTGACTCACGTTAGGTTAAATTTGACACTATAGATTTAACAGTGTATGTAAATAATATTCTGAAAGTCTCAAGAATTGGATTAAAAGTCAAATATGATGCAAAAGTGACTAAACAATTTGTCCAACTTGGCCGTACTACACATCCAGAATACAACGAAGAACATAGACGATATCTTTGAAGCAATGAATGAATTCATTGGTAGGAATCGACGGAAAGCGATACATTTTGCAATTGAGAATGATATTACAGATTACAAAGAATAAATGAAAATAAAAAAAAGTCATTACTTTGTAGTTTGACCACTATTTCGCTCTCCCTCTTTCAGTCAAAATTTTCACACCCACGGGTAAGCCGGGTCTGATAAATGTATACATATATACTCAAATATATAATATATACTTACTCGCAAAAAATATAGACCACTTTATCGACACAGGCCAATATTTTTTTCGGGTAAGTATAAGATTTATTTGCTTTTTCAAATAACGAAATCATTATTTTGTGCTGTGATAATTGATTTACTTTATAAAATATTGTATGTATGTATCTATATATATGTATATATAAAATAATGGAGAATATTTCAATTATCTTTTGGAACATATTATTGTGTACCTTAAAACATTATTTTCTAATAAATCGTTAAATGTTCAACCGCTTAAATTTACAATCAGTGTAATTAAATTGAACGTGACAACATAGAGGATTTCCAATTCCTCACGCCTGGTTTCCAAGCTTTTTCCATCATGTCAATCAAATTCGGTTAAAAATTAAATTAAAATGCACTCGCACTCACGATCTGTAAAATTAAATGAAGTGTGCGCAGAGTACGTGGTAGTCTAGTCTCGCTTGGTATACGTTTCGTGAACGCCGTTAGCGAGGCGTTTTATCACAATCCGATGTACTTCAACGTAAAACGAACACGCGCGCCGATTAGGATATTATCACTATGGAGTCGTATCATACCGCGCTATGCTCGCATCACTGAATCACTCGATTTACGTGATGGTAACGCTTTCGCGGAGAGAGTTACCCTACCTATAAATTAACGATATAGCGAGAGAAGCGACGTGCATCGATGGAGAGTACTTTTGCTCCGCAATATTTTATCATCGGAATTCGGGTTTGGTCGAACGCTTGCTAACTGGGCGTGAGCTGTCATTGTCGCGGAAGTAACTGACAAGTTAATTACGCCATTGTCGCGGCGCATTGCGAGGAAAAAAAGAGAACGGGTGAAAGTGTAATCGTTGACTGGTGCTTCATTAAAGTCTATTTCTAATTATGGAAAGATCTGGTTATTTGTCGCGACAAATATTAACAGGAATATTTTTTTACAGTTCTGCATATATTGTCGATGCATAAGAAAAGATATACATTATTTTAAATATAATTGGAAAAAAGATGCACGAATACTTGCAAGATATTCGTAATTTTATTTCTCTATCAATGAGAGAAATTACAAATAAAACGTAAAACAAATATGCTAAAATTACACATATAAATATATATTATTTACTTATACGCAACAATAAACAAATACAAATAAAACAGTAATTTTGTTTATTATATTAGCGTAATAAAATTATACGTACTTTTAAGCTTAATTTTTAGCTATGTTCAGTTTACATTAGCATTGCATGATAGTAAATCAGCATTAACGCAAATATTTACAATTGTTCACATGTAACAATACGAGTGTAATTATTATAATTTTGCAGATTACTTCTGCTTTTGCACTTAATAAAATGATGCATTTAATAAAATAATCACACAAGTTGTGGTTACTGTCTTTCTTTTCTTCAGCTTTATCTATTACTGCGTAAAATATTTAAAATAAGATAATGATTGGAATAAAACTTGCGAAATAATAAAACTTGTAAAGTTTAACGAATAATATAAATATATGTTAAATATACAGGGTGTTAGTTAAGTGTGTTGTCATACTCAACAAAGCGATTCTTTGGTTTATTTCAAATAAAAAAGTCCATATAAACATGTGTCCTAAACGGCTTAGTTTCTGAAATAAAAAAATTTAAACGTGTGTAGTAATAATCTGTTTAAAGAAATACAGCTTGAACTAGTCAAAAACTAGTCAAAAACAGGAAAAAAAAAACAAAAAAACACAGGCTTCAGTTCTTCTGATGAAATAAAACAATTAGATGAATTGTTGAAAACGTATGTATGTACAAGCTAACTGACCCGCAACATCAGAACTGAAGTCTATTTTTGATTTTGTGACTTTGACTTTGACTTTGTCACTTTGTTTACGGTTGTGCGAATGGTAACTTACGTGAAGCAAGGCATATTTATGCAGGAAGATATCTCCAACGCAATTTACCGTTTCGTCAAACATTTGCGAATATTCACCTGTATTTCGGAAACTAAGCCGTTTAGAACATGTTTATATGGACTTTTTTACTTGAAATAAACCAAAGAATCGCTCTGTTAAGTATGGCAACATACTTAATTAACACTCTGTATATGACTGTTAAGCATGACCTCAAAAGTATTTTTCATCTACATTGCCAACATAGACATATTATAATTTTTTGTATTTTTAAGCTTATGCTTCAATAAGACCATTTTTCTCTTTAACTATTTTCTAGACCATTAGCTTTACAATCGGTGCCTTTTTTTTTCAATGGCGAATCGAGCCATGTCGCGATGTAGGTTCGATAAATTCAAGCCGGAGGCGTCGGCAATATCGATGGGTTTCACGTTTTGCTCTTGGTGGATAAGCGACGGTTGCGATTAGGCGAGAGTTACGTATGCGAATTCGCCGACCTGATGCGATTCAATTTGCCAGACAATTTGCAGGAACGTCCGTTCTGTTTATTCTAGAATGAATGTCCGATTCGTACAGGAAGTTCGCCTGCTTCCTCTCGTGTCTATTAATTATTTCTAGATATAGTTATTTGTTGTGGTCATAATTTTTTAAACAGGCAATCGTAAACATTTCGATCACGTATGCGGTACGAGACATAACTCTGCTTTCCAAGAAGGGACTTACGTTTTAGAAAAATTTACCCGTTTTATGGACTTTCGTTTCAGGAAGAAACACACACATGATATCGTTTCCTTATACGTTTAAAATAATACAACTCGAAAAATATGATTTTTGAAATATTATAATATTATAAATGAATCAAGTAAATATTACCTTATTAATTATAAAAAATGACAACTTATTTCATAAAAAATCATCAAAATTATCATAACTCTAAAAAGGCGATTAAAAAAATCATCAAAATAATCACAACTAAAAAAAGGATTGTTTTTAAGTTTGTGAAACAAATATGACAAAAATGACATTTTTATTTTAAGAATCTATTTTTTATCGATATTATTTGATTAATCAATTATTTTTTATTAAATTGAAAAAATAGTTTTCTTCTTTTTCCAGGAAACTTAATTTTTTACCTTTTCGTGTCATTTTTAAAGTAAGGGACCGATATATGTATATGAATGACTTCTGTATTAGTTTGAAATAACGAATAAAGTGATTACTTTTATCTTTACACTTTGACGAAACACGTGTAAGTTTAAAAAAAATTGTAAAAAATCGTTATTGTTGCTCTATTAAAGATTTTGATGGAGATTTTGATTGTCAATGTGAGTGGATCGGTTTATATTGTGACGTGTATGGCACATAAAGGGTGAAACGAGGGCATAGTCGGTTTAACTAAACGAGAATAGCATAGATTCGTGCGCAGCTGGCGTGACTTGATTCGGAAAACATTTGTTTTGTCAAAACAACAACGGCTTGACCGAATGAGAACCTCGCGATAAGAACGATAGGTTACGAAAAGAATTTCATTAAACGCTAATGAAAACATCAAAACGATGACCGAACAACAAACGACATTCGTGCCACTTTCGTGATTTGGACATTCTTACGTGTTCTCGCATTTCCAGAGAATTAATTGTTTGTAACTTGAACGTTTTTTTAAAAATGGAAAAATGGAAGCGAGAAAAAATGGAGAGAGAAAACAACAGAGAAACATTTCTTGATCGAGAGATTCTCGATTAGTTTTCTAACGTCGTTAATTAACTTCAGCTCGTTTTTGCTGTAATGCATAATTTTTTATTCTCCAATATTGAGATATATGAATACTTCAGTTTTAATTAAGATGGTCATATTATAATTTTTAGATATATTAAATATTAAAATGTGGATATAGGGATAATACGATAATTTGTTGAAATATTATCTATTTTTGCATATACGTATAAAATAAAATTAAAAAATCTATTATTGTATTTAGAAAGCGTATATTTTTATTTTTGGTAAATAAATATTCTCTATTTTAAATTTCTAAAGACAGAGGCGGGAAAAGAAAATATCAAAATTAAAATTTATTATATCGGATAATATGTATAATTGTATATATATGTATATGTGTATGCGTGTGTATGTGTATATGTGAATGTGTATTTGTATATATGTACAAGTGAATAATACATTGACACGAATTTCACATCTTATCGAAGTTATATCTAACTTCTGTCAAAACATATACATTCTAGAATCAGACTTCATGTTTAGTTCCGAGGATACACTGGTTACAGTATGTTGCAAACAAGGGTGTAGCATTTTGAGAGCGCAACGCGTGTCAGTCGTTATCATTAAATAATCATGTCAGCATAGTCAGATGGCAAATACGATTTCTCTGCTGCTCCGGCAGTAATAGATGTCGGTATAAACTTCCGATGAACTACCTCTGGACCTCTGGTTATTCGCGGACAGAATCGTCTTAGGTTCATAATATATGCAATGGTTATGACTGCTCACGAAATATAATCATCCCAATTGAATAATATCGCAATTTTTACCCTGTTGCAGAATAGAGCTCGGCTATAATAAAATTGGTTTTGTATATACCCAATGTTGTTGTATTCCAAATTGTAAATAGTGCAGGCAGTTGCGGATTGAATGTTTTACGATTCTCTGAAACAGTACAAAAACTATTTATGGTTCATGACACCTCCATGCTCTAAGGTAAGCCTGTCTAATTTGAACTCCCCCCCCGAAGCCAAAACGCAAAGCCATCGACGCAAAATAATTCAATGTGAGAAAGATTTTAGGAACTATAAAGTGTTGATAAGCATCACTTAGATGCGTATTGACATTTTACAGTCCCCGAAATCTTATCTACATTGAATCTTTTTGCGTCGATGGCTTTGCGTTTTGGCTTCGAAGCTCAAATTGGACAGGTCTGCTCTAAGGTTAATGCCAGATATGGTTTATTTTTCAAAATTAGTGCTGTAAAGATTAATTGCTGTAGCTAGATTTATCTTCCTCTCTCTTCTTCTCTCTCTCTTTCTGTCTTATTGTGTATATAAGAAATCTTTATACAATTGTAATGATTCATTTTTAATTCTTTTTAATTTTTTAGAAATATGAAAGTTGCTGTAATAAACAAAATTTTATTATTCTGTAGCACTATATAAAAACATAATTAAATATAGCAAAAATAGTTAACGAACGGAATTTTAACATTAAATATGTGTATGCTACTAATGATATATTTGGAATTGGCATTTTATTTGGGGGGAGCTGGTATTTTATTCCTCTATTACGGAATATATTTATAATAAAAGTCATTGAAGCGTGTATCACAGAGAAATTAAAATATTATGTACAATGTATTTGTGTGTAATGAAAAAAAGTAAAATTATATGCATTCAATTTATTCACAAATTTATGCTATACATACATGTATATAAACTCTAAGTATATTGATATTGCAATTATTTTTTCTCAAAAATTTTTAACTTTTGAAAGACAAGGCAATATTATCATTTTTTAGACTACGTCACGATAAAAATATCAGTTTTCAAATGCTATTTGCAGAATGTGGCATTAACGACACAAACGAGCTATTCGCGTAGAATTTCTGGGGATACATCTGTCGCTAGATTGTGGGCACACTGAAAATTGGCATTAAGCTGTCCATGCATCAAATTCTGTCTACAGAATTGAGCTTGACTCGACATGAATACCAAGTAGACGTGGTCCAGCTACGAAACGGTCAAAGACGGATGTTCGCACGCATTCGTCGTGAATTCCAGGCTTTCCATTTCCCATTCCATCTCAGAATTTCGAGGAAATTCTCTACCTGCTCGTCATAGAGGATGACTGTCTATTATTGCATTCTGAAATTTTCACGTTTTAATAGCAATGTCGTAATTTAATAGATTTTTCTATCATGAATTTTTTCCCTGATAACCTGTCTATTATTGCGCTCTGAAATTTTTGCGTTTCATGAGCTACCTCAGTTCAATAGACCTTTCCAACGTCGATTTTTTTCAGTCAATCTGCCAATCGCGATTCTATTATATTTCATAATACAATACAGTATATGTACAATACATACGTACATACATATATTACATACATGTATACATACATACATTGTACATACATTCGACACTCGCTCATACAGATGATTATGGAATATATTAGTCTTGCAATTACTATTAATCGAGATTTTGCGTAGGTTGAAAGTTAATAATGATTAATGCACTGTTTAACATTGATGCTTTTCGTTTTTAAATGATCGTATGTTTCATGGTGAACTCGAGGGCGATTTTATCGTGATACGAAGTGAGGTAAACCTGAAAATGCTGCCGTGGCACAAAAATCGCATCGCGTGCTTTCTCGACAAGATAATAAAGACTATATAATTACATATGTGACGTGCTACATAAATAATTCATAATAGAACGTACCACATGTATAATTTATTATCTAGACTATATACTAGACTATACTTCATCGTTTAACAGCTGCGTCATGTTTAATATGAGTGAATATTAAACTAAATGTTTTATTATAATGAAACATTTAAGTAATCAAAAGAAATGCCTTTTTTATAAAAGTTAGAAATTACGTTAATTTTTAATTTGATTCGATGGTAATGATACGAATATACCGGTGAGAAAAAATAAAAAAGATAGAATATATATATATATATATACATATAATGTATTACGTTATAAATGTTTTCGGATCTTTTTTTCTTCGACGTCGATTAAAGCATCGTTTGGAACTATTTAGAACACGTTCATCGATCGCACGTTGTGATATATCAAAGTAAAAATACTTTTCGCGTCGATGAGTTTTTCTTTTTGTTACTTCTATCTTTCTGTGCCTTTTTATATTCGCAGCTTTTTGTCTTAAGTCAAAAGCATAGCCGCGTTTCTATGATGCAGCAGAGAAAAATTTGTTGTACCGATGTAAAATACTCTCTGGATGAGCTTTTATATACATTTCATCTGAAATTCAGTTCTCATTTCTCTGTAAGAGAGTTGTACATGAACGTGTCACCAGACACGTAAGAATAATCAAGATTAAGAAACAAACAACAAGGTTGATCGTTTTTTATCGTTTAGCACTTGCGCCGTGTTAATGTTTAATGTGAATGAATATTGATTTATTTGATTAAATGTTCCATTGTAATGAAACAAGCAATCGAAAAAATGATTTTTATTTTTATATATTTACCAGCGCAAAGCATTTTAAATATATTAGGTACTCATTAGATTAACAACCCAGATAGACAGATGCGCATAAATTTTACTGCAACTTTACGTTATATTCGATCATCAAATCCGTAATAGGTGAGGCGATTGTGACCCCAAATATTGTAGTCATATTTAGTAAATCAGAAAATGAAATACTATGACGCAAATATGATGTAAATATGACAAACAAAAATCTGATTCTTAGTGTCTCATATTTACATCATATTTGCACATCATGATATTTCGTTTTCTGATTTACTAAATGCTGCTGCAATATTTCGGATCTTAATCGGCTCATCTATGAAGCATTGGATGATTGTAAGATAAACGTGAAGTTGCTGTAAAGTATATGTACATTTGTCTACTGAGTATATTTTAACGAAAAAAAAATTTAATTATAATTTAATTTGTTTTTATTTTTTTTAGATTTTATTTTTTATTTTCGGAATAATTATTAAGTTTATTAATTATTTTTCTGTACATACAAATTCTTATAATTATATAACGCAATTATAAATATTCTTGAAAACGCATGGAGTATCGACGGGATTTGAACCTACAATCTTTGGGGTGGTAGCCTACCTACGCTAACGCTGAGCTAATCGCACGCTTGTCTGAACACTTATAAATTTGACATATATTGGATTTTATTTTGTCATTCGTACTGATCATATATGTAATATGCATGTTTATATACGGGTGTCTGATCAAGGTTATTGGAGGTTGTACCTCTTATTTTCATTTTTACGTAGAAATGAATTTTTGTGCAAAAATGAAAATAAGAAAAACAACCTCCAATGACCTTGATCTTGACAAATTTATCCAGGAACAAAGTTATCCATGATTCTGAACAACAAGAGGTTTTAGCCGTCCGTCGGACACCTTGGGTAATGCTAATGCCGGCGGTACTGTAATTTTCAAGCCTTTATAATTCGAAAAGTATATAACTTAATGAAAATGAATTTAATTATAGTGTTTTGGAAAGCTCTCGAGGTTAGCTACAAGAATATGTAATAAAAAATAGGGATTCTACTTAAGAAAAAAAACATTAATGACCTTAACTTGATTTTGACAAGGTCACTCAAGGTCAAGTCCACATTTCCATCATGTGTCCCTCTTCAAACCATGCAACTTTCGATGGAAAAATCAACGCCACACTGCGTGATTTCTGTGGACTTTCGCGCGAATTTTTCATAATCGACATGTTTATTTAAACTTTATAGTATATTTATCTTACTTTATGCGGCATGAAATAAGTAAAAGTTTACAAATCATTTATGCTTACTATGACATCACATCAGGATTACGAATTCTTTCAACAAAATTCGGTATATCAAAATCGACATTTGTTTACCCAAATTTTACAGTATATTTATCTTACTTTATGCGGCATGAAATGAAGAAAAATTTAAAAATTATTTAAGCTTTCTATAGCATCACATGATAATTGCAAATGTGCATCATTATACGATGTATTTCATTTAATTATGTATGATGTAAATATTTCATATAGCAATATCGTAAAACGAATATTATAGATCTGAAGATATATTTTCATACATATGTTTTTGTAATTCTATAACAAAAAATTTAATCATTCAAATAACCTAAATTTTATATTTTCCTTAATATAAACGTTTTCGCTTTTATAATGTCATAAATGATTATAAAATTGTTCTAAATTTTCAGTAAATTAATTTGTGCATATCGTGATCGTCATACAAGTCTATCTGGGAAGTGTAAATTTTATAGGAGTGATAAGTTGAATTTCAATAACGTAATCCGTATTAGTGCGGAATACAAACAATTATCCAAAAATTCTGACGAATGTGAACAATTCGAATAGCGTTAATGCATTTGGTCGTACATAGTCGAATTATTTTGTGAAAAATAAATGTTTTCCTAACAATTCGTTCCTACTCGAATAAGAGTTTTGAACATGTTTTCAGAGAGATTTAACCTCGGATTTAACTAACCAAATTCATAATATATACTTTTCATCTTATTCTAAAATATCTATTTGTTGATGTCGTTTTTCTCTAACCGCGAAAGTGCACTTTCGTGTTTATAGTTTATAGATTATTAAATATTATACGATGCAACACATAAACGTTATTTTCAAGCAGAAATTACTGCACTAATGTAAAAATGTTTTGATGGAAATTTTATATGAAAAGTTAAATATTTTTTATTTGCATATTTCTTTATTAGTGTATGATTTCAAAGAATATATTAAGAATTTTAGAATATTATAAGAATTATATACATATAATTATCTAATTGATATATAAAACATATATTATCAATATTGTCAAATGTATATTCCACCTTTGATCCATTATTTAGCTGTAATTTACGTATGTATTCTTGTTTTGAGAATACGAGTCAGGAAACATTGACAATTATGATTCATAGAATTGACGAGGTCGTGAGATAGATTATTGACAACAAGGGTAGTATAATTAGTCCAATGCCGCTTCGTGTCTCGCTCGACCCTATTGTTCTAGCAATGCGATCTTCCATTCTAATCGCATATTCTATCGCGAACATCTATGTCGTTTGCTAATAAATATACAGCAACACGACGCGACGCGATACGATTCGATGCGATATGATGCGATGTGAGGTAACAGTTGCAGGCTGTAGATGCAAGCTACTGGATTCACGATTAACGACCGGCGATGTATCGTGGCGCAAATATCGCATCTGCCGGGTGGAGATTCTATTAGCGAAACGCCGCGTCGCTAGTTAGAAGCAAAGGCTTAAGGCAGAATAATGCAGACACGATTAAGTCCGCCGACTGATTACTTCAAGTTTAAAGGTAGCAGTTAATTCAACGATCAATTTTCGACGTAATAATATCGCAAACAGAAATATAACTTTGAGGAGCAATGTTGTTCTACAAGATACGTTAAAAATATTTTACATATAGTATAGATAGACATCTATTAAAATAATCGGACTTTATATGGCCTACCTAAGCTTAATGATTTTTTTTCAATTTTTTGCTGACAATGAATCAAAAATTGAAAACTGATCGTCAGATTCAAAAAAGAGGAAATATTTCTGAACATGAAAAAATATATAATGTTTTAACATACAATGTCAAATTTTATTATTACTGTTGTTATAACACTATTGTTATAACATAAATATCAATTTTTATTATTATATAAAATGTTTGAGAATACATTTTTCGTAATAAAATTATTTACAAATTTTAATATGTTATTTATCATTAAGATCTTTCTAAGATGCCTATGAGCATCAAATTATTAAATTGTTAGTCAATTTAATCTGTAATATTACTACGGTAGTTCAGTCGGATTTGCGTTTCAAGATCGAAAAATCATTTCGGGGTGCACGGTTTAAGGGACTACATATGTAGTATATAAATTCACACCGAATTACCTTAGTACTTAAGATCCAATTAGATCGTTAAAGACTTGATTCCATACTTGTTGTGTAATCATATTTACTGAAGAAATTCCTTGTTTAAATATGAAATTGATCTACGTATCATATATAGTATTGTGTAGTATTTTTAAAATGTGAATAAAAAAGTTTATTATGTTTATTTTATTCTTGAAAGGAAATAAAAAAACGAAAAACTTTTCTTTTTACGTTCTTATTCAACTCTCATAAATTACGTTTTAAAGTCGAGAAATCTACTTTAATCTTCATTTTTATTACCTTAACAAAAGTTTTAGAAAAATTGTTTTAGAAGTTTGTGTAAATGTGTAGTTTAAAATACATATAATTTTACTGTAATATTATCACATATTAATTGTAGGTATTATAACTGTATAATACCTATATTAAAAGTACAACATATTTATTACATAATTCACAATCAAATCTTATTACTTGTATTTATTAAACTAGTAAAAATTATTATAACCATTAATTAAAATAATTTTAGAAATATTTGCAATAATCGATTTGACATTATGACGGAGACTAGAAGATTCTCATTTAATAATTCGCATATTATAAATTAGGTAACACGTTAATGTACGACTGTTAGTTATGACCCGCTTGGATGGGTCACGACCGTGATTGGGACTGGTGAATTTATGTCCTACAATTTATCACGTTGTGCAAACATCTGTTTAATATCATCCGCATACGTCAACCGTCGACAAATTATTTCCCTCGAGTCGCACGGATTATTCTGCGAAATCAAGCTCTATATCCTGAAGTTTAATGCGGTGCTCGCAAAACTCGTGACTTTGTTAAGCGCGAGTTCGAAAAACAATTGTAATAGTTATATAAATAGTTCGCATTCAGCACTTCCTAGTGCTGTTGATTCAACAAAGTTTTTTTGGTTAGAATTTATCTTTACAGTAGTTTTCACGAAAGATTTATTTTACTATCCTCACATTTCACTTTATTCTTCTCATTTTAAGACACGCAATATTAACATATGATTAATCATATTTTTAGCAAACAACGTTTTTAACAATTATTTTAGAAACGCGATGACAGTGAACAACTGTTATCTTGTGAAATCTCAAGTATTTATTAATTATGAATCCGATACTCTTATGCCATATTAATTTCACGTTACTATTATCTGTTTGTAAATGCGTTCATATTAATATAGTAGTGAATAGCAAAATTTAACGAACTATGGAATGTAATTACCATTGAATTTGGTATAATCAGCGTCTAACTTTCGATGATAAGCTATTAATCAACTCAAAGATTAGAATGTTAATTTGAGTTTCTACATTCTAGTTTTACGGTTTTCTTACTCACTGTATAAAAGATATCGTTTCAGAGTTACGAGTGGGTATGAACACAACACGCATTAAAATCTAAAGAAATTCCATTACATTTCTATAAGGAATAGTTTTCAAATGCGATTTATCAACATAACACTCTCCTTTTATTTCTGATATAATTCTGAGACATTTAAAACAAAAAGGGGAAACATACTTTTTTGTTAAAATTTCAATACTTATTGATGCCTCTTTCTAACATTGATCAGAAAGAAAACTTTTTTTAGATGAGCAATTAGCGTGGTGGAGCGAGCGATCGCCGAGAGTGATAATGCACTCGATAGATACCCACTGCTCCGCATGTAACACCGCGGGGGATTGAACCTTGCTTACGCGCGCTGTCCTCTCTAACCCCTTTTGAATCTGCATGAAATTAAAGCGAAGTTTACCGACCGAACCCTATTCGGTTTGTAGACAAAGTTTCCGAAGAGCTTACGGGGTTGCCAGGATAAGGACGACTCTGATGTTAACGTGTGCACATATACATATATAATCATGTACATATATATCTAAGAGCTAAATGTAGAAGTGCAATAATCTTGTTAGAGAGTATGTTAGATTCGAGAAGTCATAAAGCATCATATTGAACTCTGATTGACGCCACAAATTGCTGAGACGTGGAATCGCTGAACTCAGAAAGTGGCGATCATCTGTAGACATACATGTGACTATAATTTCATCCGTAGATTTGTTTACAATTGTTAAATAACTTCCATCCGAAGTAAATTTTAACTTACTCAGATCTATCTTATTATTTCGTAAATTCGAACAATATTAAGTTTTTGCTTGTCGTAAAGTCGTAAATTTTAGGATTATTTAATGAAAGAATTTTGTTACCTATGTTATTCCTAATCGAATCAATTCGATTTTGTGAACATCATCAACACATCGAGGAATTTTATTCAGATTGAACATTTTATCGAGTTTTCTAATAAAAAAAACGGTGTAGAATACGTCCGTATTAATTTCCCATCTTCGTTTTCATAAATTTGCATGAAGTTATCGAATATGTTTGATGGAGGAAGACAAATTTCTTGTGGAACTTCTCGTGCACACGTTTCTAAACATAATGAGAGGCGTGGTGTCCAAGCTTCTGTAGTCTATACTATCATTGACCAACTTCTCAAAAAGAGAGTAAAATTTCTTTCTTGAAAGTTATAACTTAATTAATTAAACGTAAGCTTGTCTTCGATAATCCGTTCTTTTTTGAGTTGATAAAATATGACATAAGAAGGAGATAAATATTCTCCTCTTTTGTTTCAGTGAAACTCTATCTTAGAATAACAAAAAAATATCATTATTGAATATTTAATGAATCTATAAGATGTAACTTAAGAAACATTATTCTAATTGCCATTAGCATTGTTTAAGAAAGCATTTAAATCACAAATATTCTAACGTACATGAATATATAATTTAAATCGTTCTACAAATGCATTTCTTGCATATTCATATAAAGTTAATGAAATATTTCACTTGGAATGTTAATGTTGCGATTATTGTGTAACATACTCTGCCACTAAAACTATAGAAGGAATACCTTCTATGATTATATTGTACATTATAGTTATAAAGACTATTGCAATTATAGCTATTGTATACTTGATTGTTTTCAATTTTGTTATTACACGTTATATACTACTTTTGGTTTTTATACTTGTATTTTTATTTTATTAATGATATTTTCAAATTTTTTATATTTGAAGTGACTAATTATTTACCGTTCTATTATAATATATTTGCTGCATACACACACGTTACAAAAAATTATAAATTTCCATTCAGATAATTTTTTACTCCGACATAGTTTACATTAAGGATGCTTCTACATAATTCGCTAATCGCAAAACATAGTTCGCAAATGCTGACGCAGAATGACGATCACTGCACGCAAGACACACAGATGAAAACTAACTGCATGCAAGTTAGTTTTTTGCATCATAATGAAAAAACAAACGCAAATTTTCATTCTGCGTCTGCGTGACAGACAATATGACAGACAATATGACCAATGTATGGACTACATATTCACTAATTGTCTACATTCAATATGTATTTTGATCAATTTGTTTTTTGATCTAGAAACAAGCTTCTTATTTATAAGAGTTATTTGTTTGACATGAGCGTTTCTCTCTTCTCTCTCTCTCTCTTTCTCTCTCTCACACTAAGGTCCAGTTCTACAACTCACGGTTAACTTTTAACCGAGGAAATAATTTTAGAATTGGAAAGAAATGAGGAATAAGTTGAACCTTGGTTTAGAGTTAACCGTGAGTTGTGGAACTAAGCTTGAATAAATTATGAGATTATTTGCATGTATAATCCATTGCATATTAAAAACATTTTTCTGCAATAACATGAATTTTGAATATTTAAATATTAAGTACTTTGTGAAATTTCATACGGAAAATCTTATATTTGTGGGTAAACTTATCTTCATTGTGATCAAGATTTTGTAAAGATAAGATGTATAATTTTCAAACAAACATGTTGATTAATTATCTATATATATATAATGTTAATTAGTTATTAATTAGATAGCACGTTGTAGATATCATACCAGCAATGCTAAAAGCGTGAAGAGGATGAGTAAGTGGAATTACTAGTATATTAATTCCTTTATACACGAAATACAATCATCGTGCACATTCATGTTTTGGATAGTGTGGTATATAATGGAATTCAATTTTAACAACACGGAAACATATTTCGAAATCCCACGTGACCGCGACAATAGCATTAATATCTTTTGAATAATTACATGTCATGAATTATTAAATTATTGATTAATATTATTAAACAAGCTTCGATATAGAAATTAGATATAGAAATAGAATTACATTTCCCGACCTTTAAAATTAAATTTTTAGGTTTAATCTGATTGTATTTTTTAAATTATGTTCTTTTATATATTAACATTTGATTAGTTCTTTTAAGTTTTATTTATAAATTTTCTATTTAAATAAAATTCTTTATGAAGAATTAAAATTTCGAAAGTCGTTTTTGGTGAATTTTTTTCTAAATATTTCACATATGTAGATATACACATATGTCTATGCTATAAATGCATTACAAGGTAATGAAAATGTCAAATGTCATTCTGTCAAATTGTTTCACCTTGTTGATCACAATTGTCAGAAACATAGCTTTATGCTTGCCTCTCTATAGCTCGATGCACATAATCGTTTTAGATCATTGCCGTATTAAGTACAGTGCCGCAATGTCAACAAATAATCTAATACTACGTTGAACTGGAATGTTTTGACATATTACAGCTTCATTAAAAATATCAAGATTTATTTCATCAATGCGTGAGGCTTAATTAATCATTGAAAATTAATCATTGATCGAATAAACTGTGTCGTGAAGTGATCAATTAGTTATTTTACTGATTAAATTCGATAATTCGCTTCGTAACACAATCAGAATGGTTTATAAATTATAGTGTCATTGATGATAAAAATTCTCCAACATATTTAATAATTTTAAATATAATTATCATAATTAATTTTAATTATTGTTAATCATTAAGTTTTTTCATATTTCTTAGATATCATGATATAAGAGAGTAATGTTAAATTATAATATAAATTACGATATTTGTTTACGTTATGAAATTTAACACAACGTTATGTAAAATAATTAATGTTATTAATATTTGTGTTCTTATAATATGTAAATTAATTAATATTTTTACTGCGCAACAAAAAAAAAATTTATTGACTTGAGAAGGTGGATGAAATGCAAACTAAATCTGTCTGCTAAAACGTGCGTTAATGTAATTTGCTTCAAATTTCTGGTTTTCCGATGCATCTGACAGCAAGCGCGAGATGGGATGGTGAGCCACCTTGTACATTAATGTAACGGCAGAGAGCGTACATTGCGATGCAGTAAATAGACCATGTAAATGGCGAAATTGTATCACAAGCGTGAACATACGAAGTGCATATCGATCAGACAATTTCGAAAATGTTCAGTTATTGTTCTCTCTAATGCGGTCATTGATTTTCAATTAATTTTTCTCAAGAAGTTTTATAACGATGTTTTTATATTCATTAATAAAACATTATCTCCTAGTTTTTTCAATGTCACAAAAAAGAATGAAAAAAATAAAATTTTCTTTAGAAAGCGTTTTTAGAGATCTCATGAATTTTTTATATATCTTTAATTATCTCCAACGAATTGTTTTCGTGTTTAGGTAGGATTTGCACGTTTGTAACTGCACATCTAAACGTGTTTTCTTCGCAAGCAACCCGAAGCAGAATTTCCAAGTAGTACTACTGTTCAAGCTAATGTGTAGATCCGGATTCCACGACAGTGTCTACATTACAATTATATTGCATCTATGACCACGTTATAAGATGTTTACGATTTTAGTATTATGCAGTATCACAATAGCAAAAACCATGAATTATCATGAGAGATTTTAGTCATTTATAATATGTTTACAATGTTAAAAATTAAGCATTTTTTCTATTTTCTCAGAATTATAAAAACATACATTCATGTGCAATTTAAATATGTACAGTTGTTAATTTGTCAAACTAGATAAGAATATATAATTTAGATTTTTATCTATAAAGAAAAATGTCTTATACCAAAGCATATAAATATGTGTACTGAATTGGATGTATAGTTTCCTAAAGCGCACAAAGCAAAACAAAATTTATTAAAAAAACTTGTAAATAATATAATTTTTATATTTTAAAATTATTATGTTTAACATTAGCGGTCTTTCAATCTTATTGTTTTATATTTTAATTTTTATAATTATAATTAAAAAAAAATACAAACACGTATAGAGGAGACTGGGTCCTCTTTGGCACAAGAGGTAAGTTGGCATTGCATTCCGTTTATGTATTTGTGGCAAAAGAAACAATGGAAAAGTTATTGTAAAATATCTCTTTTATAACATAGGTACTTCTCCCTAAGTTTCATTTATATTAAACAAGTATTACAATAGAAAAAGAAAAAATCTAAGTGAAGAGCTTGAGAAAACAAATCTAAGTGATGTATTATTAGTTAAAATAAAAATGTTTGTTAGTATACACGTTAATTTGAGTAACAATAGTAATTTATTACAATAAAATGATCAAAATCAGACGTAGGGATGGGATACTTTGGCTCATATTATAAGAAAAGGTTAGGTTGACTTATTGTATCGCACGTGTGAACATTCATTTACAATGTTCAATCTGACAAAACACTTTATATTTAATATTTCTATATTAACCTGGGTGAAAATTACGACCTGGTGCTATATGGGTCCCATCTAGTTTTCCATGAGTTAATGTAGGCGCTATATTGGAAGGCTTGCCTGGGGCTATACTGGATGGTAACGGCAATAATGACCAGCCCCAATATTGGAAAACTTTCTTGGCCCTGGTTCGCGATGTGCTGTAGGCCCAATATTGGAAAATTGTCTAGGTCCTGGTTCGCGAGGTGGTGCCGCTGAAATTTGAGAAAACTGTCTAGACCTTGATCACGAGGCAGTGTGTTGCCCCAAGATATTAAATCTGTCTAGTCGCTATCTAGAAAGGAACAGAGTAATCTAGTTAGATTTGTACCAATTTATCCCACATATTGGGGCAAGTTAACTACAATGCAGCATGTTCGTATTTCATTTATTGCAAAGAAAGTATACAGCGTATAGAACTATTGTTAGTATGAAAATGTAGAGAAAGGTTCTCTCTATGACACTGATATATTTTATTCATAATAGTTAATTGTTTAAAAAATCTAATGCCAAAATTGTGAAAACTGTGCTAACACGAAACCGGTCTCCTCTACATATGTACAGCTGCATAGACCGCTATTTTATTTCTATTAGAAATGACAAAAAATGTTCGATATTCTTGTAACTTGTTTTGAATAATGTTAAATTTTTCTTCTCATAGAAGTTCGATATTTTTGGCATAAAACCACTTTTCTGTTTTTCTGTTAAAATTACGCTTTTTAAGAAATCACTTTTTTTTTTTACATTTTTATACATTTTAAATGATATTTTTGATTTGCTTTCTCGGACATTGTTTTTGCTTATTCGTCTGTAATGATGAATACGTCAGAAGCGTTACTAAATTGTTTCGTATCTTGTCCAATTTTGTGCATAATGTTTGCGTGGTAAAGAAAGAAGAATTGTTATTCGTTGAACCAGTAGAATTCTATTTTTACTTTTCTTATTTATACTTTTTTGTTGGTCACGATATACGAAAAATTAGTTTCTTTCCATATACGTGCAGCTTTTTTTTATTAAATTTTATTAAATGTTTTTTATTTTGTAGTATGATAATGCTGATAATGAATGTTTCGCCAGCAAAACTGCTGTTTATATGTGAAAGTTTTTTTTAGACATGGTTAATATATCCCTTACGTTATGCTTGCATTCGTTCTTGACTGCGATCATTATTATATATTTTGGATATATAATATATATTTTTGTTAAAATATGTTGAAGTAAAAAAAATTGTTTGAATGTTGCTGGAATAATACATATAAATTATGCCTCATAATGTTGCCATAAAGAATAGTTCAACGAATCGTTTATTACAGTTCGCACAGCTTTAATATATCGCCGCGTTTGCAATTTGTAATTCGTTATCGAAAAATAAACGCACAGAGTTCAATTGAAAAATTTTACTTTTGCATTCTACCGGACGGCAATTACATCACCGATTGTTTGCGATATTTTCTGGAGCTCGTTATTTTCTCTGTAATTCTGAGAAGTCCATACACAAACTGTGCAAATTTTCCAGCCGTGCTAATCTTGGCATTTCTTAATGAATCTGTTCGTGGTCTACTATTCCGTGCGCTGCAATGGGAGGTCCTTTTCGATTCGCTCGTTCATTTGTCTTCGGGCTCCACGTATTTTCGTGAAAGCTCCTGCCAATATTCTTATTCATGAACCATCCGAGCTGTGCTCAGGATATTGCTAGAATTTACTTATTTCTAAAACGTTTTTGAAGTATTACAAACGCGTCTGTTCATTTGTATGTTGAAGATGGTAATGGCGCATCGATGGTCGATCGATACCGATCCGTCGCCCAAAATAAATTATAGTGCGTACGCGGCTCTGAAGATTTGTAACTCCGAAAGGTAAATCGAATATAAACGATCGTGAGATAAATGCGAATAACTGTGTACATAACTTAAATAAAAATTTCGCAATAATATATATATATATATGTACTGTCGCCATTGTCGCTGCCACTGCCATCGTATGATCCGCGAATCGCTCTGTACTTTTTTAATCACGACCACGTTTAGAATTCCGGACGCGGGGCTGAAAGGAAAATCGACGACTTCATTCCGCCGCATGGCCATCCGTAAATTTTGCCGGGGGCCCTGCAATTTATCGTTCGATTCATTCGCTGTGGGATTCCGGAGCGTTGTATGACCGCGGATATAAATAAAATGTGCCGCAGTAACGGGAAGAAATTTATTAATTTTCATTGTAATCTATAAAGGGCAAAAATTGCTCCGTCAATATCGCAACTACGGAATTAACCTTTGTAACGCATTCGTTTTTGTGAATTTCGCTGTTATTAACTTTGCTGTATACGGGCAAGTGCTAGTTCTTGTTGCTATGTGGCTATCATGGTGTGCTGAAACTGATGATATTAGCACAATCACATTCAAATTTAAACATTCAAATTTAAATTGATTAAATCGGCGCGCGTGCAAATAAAGGGAACATACATGTATGACCGAAACATAGCAGAAATCGCGTTGGCTAGCTATCCATGTCCAGAGTAATGTGTCTTGCTGTAATTCGAGACTGTATTTGAGTCTAATTTTGAAATGCAGTGCAGTTATATATTACAATTTGATGAATGTTTATATTAATGCAAATTGATGAACAAATATAAATGCAAACAATATTTTGTTTGTGTGCGTTTAAAATGAATTTAAGGCATTTTTAACGCCTTAAATTTCTATTCTTAATTGTTATCACATACGTACATATATGTATAAACAGAGAGTCATTTTAATGTCCCACCCCTAAAACCATTTTTATTTTTGATTTTTGAAAAAATGGAACGGTTTCGAGGGAGACATATTTTGGTCATATTGTTTTTCTTCTAGATAAATATACCGAAAGATATGAAAGTCTCCTTCACTTTTTTAAATGGAATTATATGATTTTTTTACATAAAAGATAAAATTGTTAAGGTAGAGATATAAAGAAACCAATAGTTTACAAGATATTTAATATTTTATGTTAAAATATGCCAGAATTAAAGTATAAAATATCTCGTAAACTATTAGTGTTTTTTGGTATCTTTATCTTAATACTTTTATGTGCAGAATAATTAAAGGAATCATATAATTCCAGTTAAAAAAGTGGAAGTGATCTTTATATCCTTGTGGCACTTTCATCTAGAAAAAAAGGGGCATGATTAAAATACGTCCCCTTCAAAACCGTTCTACTTTTGTCTAAAACATTTTTTCTAAAATCAAAAAGTTAGCGTGGGACATTAAAATGGCCTACCTTATACATAAGTATACATGCCTCTTCTAAAATGAATATCAACTAAGAGAGTGATGTTTAATATTGTAATGTTCATAATTTACTAAAAAGGAAGTTTAAAGGAATAATATTATTCGTAAAAGCAGTAAAAGCAATTGTGCTACTGTGTATACCTATACGTATATTATTGTACATGTGGCAGAATTGGAAGATATTGAAAACTATATTACTTTTAAATTTCGTAATTATTGTAGTGTCAAGAAAAAAATTAAAATTATCTATCAATTTAATCTATATTAAATTTTTTGAATGTATAATTAATTACATTATATTATATTGCATAATTATTTAAAATATTATTTGTTTCTGAAAGAACATATTGTATAGAATAGATTTTAATAAAGTCATAAAAATGTACATAGATTTTAGGCAATGTTTTTTCAATTTATAGACATTGTTCTTTTATTGCGCGAGCGATCGTAATTCTCTTGAAATTTGTATCACGACCTAGAGTATATTTATTAGATTAAATCGTAACCAGGATTTAAATATGACGATTCTATAGAAACGATACTACAGATAGTCAGATAATATCGATTTATTTTCTTTTTCATGGTGTAATTATGCGATGTAATCCGCAACAAGACATATAGAAAGATAAATTAGACAGGCACGGTATACGTGTGTATACGTGTTCGTGACGGAGAAAACTCTGCTAGACGGGAAGGGTGGTGGGTTATATTTTATTCGGCGGTCGTCTCACAGAATACACGTCTGCTTGAGGCACAGCTCACGTATCTCGGTACCAGCTCGACGGATTTAAGCCGGTGTTACGACGATTCAGAAATAGTTCCCATTCTTGTTCATAATTATATTTTGTTTCACCGTCATGAAGAGCATATCCATGCGGAGACATTTTCCACGTCGAACAAAAATGAAGAAAGAGGAATACATTTCGTATTGTAAATCTATTTTTTAAGTTTCAATTCCGGACATCATAATTTATAATAATTAATAGTAAAAAAAACATCAATAATTGTTTTTAATACGTTCTATATTTTTTTCATATATCTGAAAATTTTGTATTGATAAATTCGATTATAGATATAATTGTCTTTTTCCATTTTGCGACATATATGTATATATTAGCGTTCTACTATATTTATTTGTTCGATAGTATGAAAATTGGCACAAGAATATTTTTACAATAGTCTATATATAATATAATCCTGATATATAATAATTATAATAATGATTATTACCTACAGTTGGTTAAAATTATAATTATCGTATAATTATAATAATTTCAAATATAAGGCAATACACATTTTTTAAAACGGAGCTATCTGAAAAATATGCTATATATAAAACATACATGGTTACTTTTCAAATCTACAAAAATTCACATTTAAATCTACATTTAAATCTACATTTAAATCTTGATAAAATTATTCTTTGATTACTGGATAATTATATACAATAGTAATAATGCCACGTCAATAGGCTCTTGTGCGCAAGATATCCTGTGATTCGTTGCTGTAATGGATCGATCACTCTTGAATCAGTTTGTCCTCTGCATGGACTGACATTAATTAAAAGTTGCGGAAAATACAAATATCGACTGTTCGTACGCTACGAAATGAAACATCACTGTTCGTTTCATATTAAGTGACAACATGTTCATCATCAAAATCAAAGTGACATTTTTGAGTGTTGTAGTCTTTCTGATGGATTTTCTGATTGCATTCTTTTTATTGATATAAAAAAATGATTGCGATACAGCTACAAATCGATTAAATGTATACTGAATTAAATCTAAGAAATTGTTAAATTACAAAATACTTTGATAATAATTTTCTACCAAAGAATAAGACAATACTGTATTTTTTACAATATTTATTATGCTTTCGTTGTCGAACTTACACTTGAATTTTTAATTAGCATTTTATTTTTATACATGCAACACTGAACAAGTTTTTTTAGCTTTTATTTTTTATTTTAACAGTTTTTAATATAAACTTGCAGGCGTTTCTTAGAAAATTATAAAAAATATTAATCTATTCTAAAAAGATACAATTCTGTTTTTTATACATGTATAAAATTAACATTATTTTCGCTTACTATTTGTCTTCTTTACGCGTTCACCAGTAGAAGAACATCCTTTGCTCAATGAAGGGTTTTACAGTCTCCATGCGCACACTTCATATATTACAGACCTCTGGGAGTGCTTAGCATCAGAACAGTAATTTTTCCAAGTTCTAGAATTCTCTCAGTAGTGCTTTTGGTGAAATTTTTGCGTCAACTCGTGTAATAATATACACAATTGTTGGCAAAGACTTAAAAATAGAAAATATTAGAGGAAGGCCACCAATACCGACATACCACTTTGTTTTTAGACAGTATTTCTTAAACAAAAGGTAAAAATGCTACTTCAAAAACATAAATACAAACTAAAAAGTGTTTTCTATCAGATAGTATAAGCAGTTTTTATAATACTGTTTGCAATTTTGTAATAATTAAGTTTTTCATAAGTTATACAAAAATGAGCGTCTGACAGAATGGGCTCCAAAACTGACATAGTAGGTAATATATATATATATATATATACAGGGTGTTTCCAAATTAAATCGCAAAACTTCGGGAGCGTGTAGAGGAGTAAAAAACTAAGAAAAAAGTCCTATAGACATATGCTCGTTTTTGCTCCGTTTCAGAGAAATCGAAAAAAAATGTTT
>NW_017257021.1:588118-636567 GCF_001594055.1 Mycetomoellerius zeteki | reverse complement strand
TATAGAAATAAGCCACAAATATATGAATTATGAGTTTGTACTTCTTTAATTAGCTAAACAGATAACGTTTTTATTAGTATTAATAAGGTGTAAAAGTTAGTTTCTAAGAAATAAGGGGATGTCGCTTTAAAAGATCTATGTCAGTATCGGTGACCTTCCTCTACATTTTATTTGATAGATTGTAATGTATTATATACATATATAATAGTATACCCGAAGATGGTTTTTAACAATTTGAAATTTTTTATATATATAAAGTTTTTATTACGTATAAAGTTTTTGTTTTATTTGCATTTTTATCTGTATTTAACAAAAAAATTGTTTTGTTTTAAAAATAGTTTATTTATTTATTAAAAATAATTTATTAAAAATAATTAAAAATAATTAAATTATTATTTCACATTTCTTTTCGGATTAGAATTATTAGCTGATTCTACAAATAACATGAAACAATGATATCATTTTGATAAGTCTAACAAGTTTTACTATAATATGGTCATGTCTATTCAGATACATTAAATAATACACAAAACCATATCTTAATTTAATACACATAGGAACGCATATAATCTATTGTCAGACTATAATTAAACAGTGACAGCAGGTTGGAGAAATAATGCTACCATCCATCCTCCTTAATTTTCCATAGTGACAGCGGAACAAGACAGTTCCAGCGGGTGAGCTTCCGTTCGCCCAGAGGGAGTGAGTTTCCGAGTTTGGAACCAAGTTAGTGCAGAAAACTTTTGACGCCTTTGATAAATATGGAAATTAGAAAATCTTGGGTTAACTAGGGTTGTCTAAAAGAAAAGAAAAATACATATTAAAGATGGAGAGTGTGGTGTGCGATTTTTACATCACAAAATTTTAAATAAATGTTTTGCTTGTTTTACATAAATTGTCCTCTTATAATTTATATTTACATATATATACGTATTTAATAATTATCTACATCACGCACATTTAATATTTAAAATTTACTAAAATTTATTGATTCATATGTAATAACGATACAATTAATAAATAAAATTAAGAATTTAAAGCATGACAAAATATATATGTGCAGGCACAGAGAGGAAAGAAAGTTATGCTTCTTGAAAACGGTTTACTACAAAACATCAATTTTTGTACAAATTTAGGAACGGCATTGTAATTAACGGTTTCAATCGTTTAAGTTTGTTGAAACTACAGTCCGAAAAACTTTTTATTCTAGAATACTTCATCATCGCGTCCGTTGTTTTGTTTTAAAAGTGAAATATGTTTTGTATATGTGAGACAAGATGACGTACAGACATTACCTCTGGTTCTGTCTGGCTCTATCGCCTGGTAACTTCTCTCTAAATATGTCTTTTCGCGACTAGGTCGAGATTATATTTAGAAGTCAGTAGACAGAAGAATTTAGTTTTGGCTCGCTCGTGAATGTCAAATAGACGTGCAATGACCCATTCAACTCGTTACAGTGCTATTTTCGATACTTTTTCACATCTCGTATAGAAATTAATATTGTTCGGACCATGTCTACATAAGCGATTTTCAATTCGAACCAAATCGGTCCTCCGCTGCTGCGATACGATAATTGGCGAAATTTGGTTGCCCGCCAATCGCATCGTTTCGAGGATTCAATTAACTTGGGTGAAATGAAGCCTGCTGGAAAAGTCTAGGAACGTGGTCGGCTTTATACAGGGATACGAACTTTCGTATTTAGGTTAGAGATCTAGACTGACGAAAACTTGAAATTAATCGATGTAAGTAGAAGGGAAAACAGCCGCAAGAGAAAATGTCAACGGGCGAGAATATCTAGCACAAGTTGCAAAAGTTTCTTAATTATTGACGCTTTTCCATATTTTGCTTCTATTCGATATTCTTTTTAAAAATTCAGCTATTTCTAAGTTGCATAAATTAATTTCTTAGCAGATTATTGTTTTTGTTAACAATGTTATAAAACTTACTCAAACGTAAGAAGAGAATGTGAATCAGAAATAGATTAAAATATACACAAAACATGATTTAATCGACGCATACGTACAGAATAGTATGTTTTCTATTTATATTAATGTACAAAAATAGTATAAAAAGAATTAATATGCAATATATATATATATTTATTTATAGAGATTAATTTTTAATTATCTCAATGTAAATAATATGTGTTTAATTACACTGATCAACTAAAATTCAATCTTAATTTTTTTTTAAAGTAAACACAGTTGTTTCTGGTGGATTTTGATGCGTTGATTACAAATCTGACCGAAAATGTTGTATCACGTCAAGCTTTTGAGATATTCTAATCTAAAGGTATTTAAAAAAATGAGATTTTTGGTTATTTTTAACGACCTAGAAAATCTAACATTTTTTTTCAAAATTCACGCGAATGTCACATTAAAGCATTATTCTTATTCTTTTTAATGCGTATTTGATCTGACTTTTTCTCGCTAAGCTAGAGCAAATTGAATCGTTTTGTTTTTCTACGCGAGAAAGTATATCTATATGTGTAAAGAAAGTATGACTTCTGAATATCGGAGAGTTTGGGTTTGAAAAAAAAAGATTCATTTAAAGATTATGTTTCAAAAATTTGTTTATTTGTATATAACTTTATTTTTTGTATTTTTAGATTAGAATATTTCAAAGATTTGACGATATTTTTGGAACTAGATTCGTAATCAGCGCATCAAAATCTATTAGAAACAACTTTGTTTATTTTAAGGCTAAAATAGTGCTGACCAGTGTTATTTATATTAATAAATTAAATACATTTTTAATTTTTAAATCTACATTATATACATATATCAGATATATCAATGCATTATTAGATTGAATTTAAAGATTTTATTAGGTAGTTTGGAACAGATAATTGTATGTCGGTCAATTGTTCGTGTTTCTCTAAGTATATTAAACTTACTTAAGGTACTTAAACTTTTTTTCATGCCATCCGTTATGCCACAAAATAGGAAGCATCATTAATCTTATTGATAGAGTAATAACTTTATCACACCCCAGGTTTCATAATAAAATTTTTGAATTAATTATTAAAGTATTATTAAGAAATAGATATCCGTTGAATTTAATATTCAAGACCATTAAAAAAAGGTTAATCGCTAAGTTTAAATTTGATAAATTAACAGTAGATACGAATAGGAATTCAAATAACAGATCCAATGAGAAGTTCAAGTTTTTCACGATACCTTATGTTCCCTACATTTCTGATAAATATAAAAAATTTTTTAGGGGTAATCAACTCATGAGGTTGGCTTATACAGGGATTAATAAATTAAGCACTTTCATTAAATGCCCCAAAAAGACAAATTACCAACATTCTCTCGATCTAATGTGATATACAAAATAAATTGTCAGAATTGTAATATGCTTCCTATGTCGGACAAACCAAAAGATTGTTAAAGACTAGAATTAGTGAACATCGCAACAACATTAACAGAAATAAAAAAACACAGACGGTTATCACTGAGCATAGGATTGAATATAATTACGATTTTGATTGGAATAAAATTATGATACTTGATGAAGAAAGGGGTTACAATAAAAGACTAATTTCTGAAGCTATTTTTATTAAAAAACAAAAAATGGATTAAATTTACAAAATGATACTGAATTATTGAACCCTCTTTATTATGATTTGGTCACGAAAGATTGAATTTTCCATGTTTTAAATAAAAATTTAAGCAGGAATTTTTATAGTTTTAAATAGGGGCTTTCATCTGGTTAATGAGTATAGTGATTTTTATTTTATATTGTGACTAGTACTTTATTTATTGGAATATTCCTACACATTTATACTTGCTAAGTGACTCTCAGTCTTGACATTTATCTGTTATCACATCATTTTTGTAACAGACCATCGTTAAACTGAATCCATGTAAGTTTATTTCTAATTGACCTATAATAACTTTTAATTTTTATTTTTATTATAGACTATATTAATTTTTTGTATACTTTACAATTTTAGTGAATAAATTCTAATAAGTACGCTTGTTATATTCGACAAAATACAACAGACATTAAAGAAGAATTCAAACATTGATAATAGCTTAACGATGATCTGACGACTTGAATTTTATATTAACTCAATTTTCGTACTGAATGCATCTTCATTTTCATTTACACTGAAGAGGATCCAATACCAGGGTTGAAACGTTCGTCTGTATTTAATCCAATTATAATATATATTATTACACATACGAAGAACTTGTGTTGGCTCATATTGGCTTATCATATTTATTTGTCTATCTGTAGGAGCCTTTACTTTTTGTTTAAATTTTATTAAGTATATTAATATTCAATCTGATTTGGTAATTTCATTTGGATGTAAAGTTAGAATTTGACTATTAATCTTAAGTATTGATTTGAAATCGGTGAATGTGATCTACACCGTGATCTAACGTGATGCAATATCAACCATTCCATAGGGATGGAGGATCCATATTGCAGTTCTTGCGCATATATTTTCGAACTCTCATTTATATACGGAATTACAAAAATTTTTTTCGATAGTAATATAGAATTTGAATTATTTACGGATATCCAAACGAGAAGTACCTATATGATGTACTATATAGTGATGCGTAACAAGCATGTGAAAAGTTTTTAACTCATACGTTTTTGCGTATATAAAGTTAAATTAGTTTTTATTTATAACATTTTTTGTGAATAAAATAAAATAAATATTCTTTGTTCAGTGCTTAATTTCGAGTTATGTGTAAATTGAATTTGTATTTTGTTATGCAGAAAGGGAATGTAATCAAACAGAAAATCGAAAATATAGATTCTGCGTCAAAAAGCGATAATAAAAATTATATAATTTTATAACATTTTAACAGTCAGCACGACTGATGTATAAATGTAACAATTTATTGAATAAGTTTATAAAATAATTTATAAATAATAAAATAACTTTATGAAATAAACTTTCTATAGATACATATAATTTTATATAATATTAACTAAATGCAATAATTGAAATGTAATAATTCGTATTAATTGCGGCAGAAAGTAGATACTCTGTTGTCTTATTTCGTATATAGTTCATATGAACGAGTAAATTAACAATGTAAATGATAAAATCTTATGTATCGTATATTTTATGCACAACGTTTTATGCTGTAACTCGAGACGAAGAACGATTGCTATTCTGACGAATAACTAATGAAAATGGTGTTTCCATAACAGTTCGACATTGTGCGGCAAATATTACCAACATTAGATGAACATTATTTAAATCATCTAACTTGTGAAGTTTGTATCTTCGCATTTTTTGATTCAATCAAAAAATCACTATTTTATTTTTTATATATACAATTTATATATACAATTAATTTATACAATGTATACACAATTACGTATATATGTATATAATATACAATAATATACATATTTACATATATCATCCCAGTAAGCAAGAAACATTTTGGAATATTTCAGCAACATTGTAGCAATGTTACAACGTTGTTGTATATAGAATAGTAGAAATATTAAAGATCTATGGTATACAAGTGTATTTCGAGGAAGTATAAACATATAAATATGGATTTGTTATAATTCTACTTCACAAACACTTAAATTTTGATATACTAGTAGCGTGATGAATGTGAGTATATAAATATAAAGATGTACTCGTAATACGTGCTTATGTTGCAGAAGAAAAAGTATAATATGGCAGGAATACGCACAAAAAAGAGAAAAACATAATTTTATACTTACATATAATAACAAATTGTAAAGTACGATATTATTTTCCAGATATACTTATTTGCATTTTATAAGCTGTGCTTTCTCTTATGTTAGTCGTGTCTAGGATAATTGTATTTATGTTTTCTGGAGTATATATACGTGTACAAAGAAAAAGTTGTATAAGTTTGTAATATAAAACAAAATATAAAATTGTATTTAAAGTATTGCAAAGAGAAAACGAGGAAGACAGGAAAAAAATGCTAAACTAATATTTAATCAGAATAGAAAAAACATGACAAAATGTTATTACTTAATGATAACCATAATAATTTTAGCTATCATAAAAGAAAACAATTATTGTTTATATAAACGAAGTAGTATAGTGTTCACATAAAAGAATTTGTGTGTGCGCGCGCGCACGCTAATTATTATTTAAAGAATATAACATAAATTTTATTATATCTTTTATAATTTCTTTTGAAAATCTAGTGTTATTCATTTCTTAGGACAGTTAAAGGATTACAGTAAAATATATTTAAATTCATGTACACGTTAAAAGAATAAGTTCGAAAAAGCATTATCTTTGTATTATATATACCAATTATTTTATATATATATATATATCTTTTGGTATTATTTTTCAAATAGGAGAAACGCTTTAAATTAAGCTGCATTGCTCAAATTTTTAATACTTGAATTATTAAGTCTCAAAGTACAAAAAATACGCGAAATATACGCGAAAGATTACTTCATTACTTTACTTCTAAAAAGTAATTCTGGTGTTAAATATAAAGTACAAGTTGTACAACATTATTGATTATTCAATATAAGCTGACGAGAGTAAAGGAATTTTCAGCACTTTACTGTTACTAATATTTTATCGGTTAGCTGCAAGCCGATGAGAACTTTTCATCGCTGCTATTTCCTGAGAACTAACTTTCTGGCAGTGAAAGATAGCTTTGTTCGTAGAAAATACGATGATCACGAGACGCTTGGGAAATCGAGGAAACAATTTTCTGCTTTTTTCGGAATAAAATAAATCGTAGAATAGAATATCGACGTAATTAAACTTTCTGTGTCATCATTTAAAAAATATTAAGTTTAGATTTTGAAAAAATCTCGATTAATTGTGTAATAGCTATTAATAAATGAATTATAAATAGTATTCAATAAAATTATAAATTTTTGGTTAATAGTTAAACACACACACAATGACATATTTTTTAAATAAATTTGTATTCTGAATTAGTATGCAGAAAATCTTAATTAATAGGTTTTTTTAAATGTTAATGGGTAAAAATATTACTCTCCTTTTTATGTGAAAATGAACAACAATATGATATATTTAAAAATAAGAGAACTTCTATATCTTTTATATTAGTTATTGAGGGCAAAAATCCACGACAAGAGTGCATCGAAAGGTCTCCGATGCATTTTAACATTATATATTTTCAGATAAGTTGGATTGGATGCAAAGTTGGTGCAAAAATATGCGAAAACTGGACAGACATGCAAACTTTATTATTAGTGACAACGGGCACATTAATGAAACGATACTTTCATAAAGTTGATAGGATCGGGACATTTTCCTCTTCCTTGTTGAGTTTACAGCTAATTGTGATCGAGGTCAATACAAACAAAAACAAGAGGTTTACCCCTAAAAAGTTTGAAAGAAAATCAAGACAGCTCAATCAAAAGATGTATAGAGGAGTATGGAGGAAAGATTAAAGATAATCGTCGTACATAACGTTTGGAAAAATTTACATATAGCCACAGTGTTCTCAATCAATATCGAAGTAATCAAAAGTCTATACGTTTAAAAAAATATTAGAAATATATCGCACAAATATAGATAGAACTGTATACGTATACGCGTCTTAAGTCGAGAAAGGATGAAGATCGTCACTGTTGGAAGAACGAACTGTTTTAGACTGCTATCCTGAAAAGTACTCTTATAACGAACAAAGTGAGATTGAAAGAAAGAGAATAACTCCGTATGTAACGACACTGTTCGAAGCACCAAGTATTTACGAAAGAGTACGTGAAGGAACAAGAAAGAGAAATGTCTCACCACTGTAATTTCGTTTTGTCGTAGAAAGGCAAAACGAGTGAATCAACAATTATAGCAAGGAATATTAGTAGATTTGGTGACTTTCTCTTTTATCGATTATTTCCTATTAGCCTATTCATTATATAACATCGTATATATATATATATATACACACACACACATGAATACCATTAATTACGTCTAAATTATTATTTTATGGAACAAAAATAAACCAGATTACATAATTCTTAAAGAATTAATTAATAACTACTTCGCTTTTCTTTTGCAAGCGATAGACGAATAATTCTATAACTGGATAAGATAACTAATCTGAAAAAATAAGGAACAAAAATTCAAAATTTGTAAAAAAAAACAAAAATTTTCCGAAAAATTGGAAATATTGTTTACTGCCTCAAATTGAAGCTCAAGTAAAAAGTCATAAGAACTACAGTGGCAGCATTCAAACTAGCGTTTAAATCTTTTCGGCAACGTCACTCACTAAATCGTCACAGTGTGCGGATTGGGGCGAATCCTCGGCTACATCGGCGGACGACCGTCGGTGGGGGCCACCAGCATGTCGCAGTCCGGGTTAGGTGGACTGAACGACGCTCAAGGACAGAGCCAAGCTGGACAAACAATAGACAGTCAACAGACAACTTGCCAGAACGGTCGTGCTGAGCCACTCGCTGATACCATAAAGCAGGATTTATCTAACGGTTTCGAGAATCGAACGATGGATTACGAGAGATTTACCCAAGAAAGGACACAACATACTTCGGTTACTGGACAAGTTCAGGATCAACAGCAGCAGCAGCATCAACTTGCGCATCCGATAGCACAGTATCCGTCAGGAAGAAGGCAATCCGTAGGATTACCGGAAGATAAACATCCTTCAACGGGTCAACTGCCACCCCCGCAATATGGTCAAGACAAAAGCAACGCGGATAGAACTCAGCACGTGTCTCAAACCAGCACTCAGACGGTACCGGTGCAAGTGCAACCGCAGTTTGCACCTGATTATGATCAAAATCAATATCCACAGATACGAGGGCAATTTGAGGCTAGGTCACAAATCTATCCGCAAACGCAATATTCCGATAGAGCTGGTTATGTGACTAGAGATGTCACTTATCGTGACCCGAATCTCTATGGTCAGAGTGGTACAACCAACCCAATGTTCGCTGGACAGGGTCAATACGTAACGGTTCAACATGGTTCACAGATACCTTCGCAATCTGCTAGTCCGCAGCCACCTTATTATTCGGGTGTAGTCGTGCCACAGCCACCGGCTGGTTACGCTCAATTCGGTACTCAGCCACAATATCCTTATAGTCAATATCCACAAACGGTCATGAACGCTGTACCGTACAATCCTCACTCCGGTATCTATCCGGCTCAGCAATATCCCGGTCAACAATCGCCGAATCCACAAAGATTTTCGCAAGAAATCGGTCAATATCAGACGCAACCGATCATTCAGCCAATCGCCCAAAACGTGACCCATGGAATCGCTATCCAAACGACAGAGCGACCTTGTCGAGGACCGAAACCGATGGTGCCGCCTCGTGGCAATTCCAAAATTACCACTCATGATCCTGGACATAGAAAGTCTGCTAGCGTCGACGTGCCGGCATTACAAAAAGCAAAATATGAGTCAAACCCGACTGCTCAACAGGATTCGATTCATCGTAGCGATGGCGCCATTATTGTGACAGGCACATCAACCGGTTCGGATGGTTCGGATAGAAGATACTTAACCACGATTAATCAAAATCCTAGGACAAGGCAGGATGGTTTATATGTGGATACTAATGGTGATCAGCCAGGCAGAGAGAAACTAGTCGATACAATTGCCACTGAGTGCGGTTTATACGTGTCCAGATCGGAACATAGGAAATCCGTATCTGTCGATGTGACTACTAGCTTCCAAAGACGTAACGATACGATAACTTTTACATTTCCTGGTGATGGTAATCAAGAGATTATGTCGGGAAGAAAAACTACGACTGTAGTAGATGCAAAGAGAATTGAAACTAATCAAATTGCTGAACAAAGAAGACTGGATGCGAGTCTACGTGTATCACCAATGGCGTTTGATACGAGACAGGAAAACAGGAAGAGCATAGGAACCGACAGAAAATCCGAATGGGGTAATGTGAGTCCGAATCAAAGAAATGTCATCCCTCCAGAGAACAGACGCTCGGATTATTTTGAGGAGCACCGAAGATCACCTTTGAATTTAGAAGGCAAGAGAATGGAAGATGTAAGGAGATCGCCTATGCCGTTTATGCCGATTCGTGAAACGTCTGTTGATCGTGCTGGACAGAAAAGTCCTTCTTTCGTTAGCCAAAACTTCGAGAAAACTAGACAAGAGTTAGCAATCTGGGCAGAGCAACGTCAACGGCAAGAACATAATGAAAGAAACATAATACAAGGTCCAATATTTACGACAAGTCCTCGTTCTCGTAATCCGTCAGAGGAAAGAAGAGATATCAGATCAATTCATCCTCCGGATGATCGCAAAGAATCTAGAATGTCTCAATCGGCCTTCCAACCTCTTCCTAATATTAGTCAGAGCACTATAATGGAGCAACGTCGACATCTAAGACATGTTAGCGCCGATCTGACAAAACATATGGAACTCTCGAGAAAAGATTTTGACGAGCAACCCATTACAGGTTCCGTAGTAAATCTTGGCTCGGTAGTCAGTAATGCTTCATCACAAAGAGCTAGTCCGAATCTTTGTCACCAATACCCAGCTCTCAGCGAAGCAAAATTGGACACAAAGGCCATGTTAACTGTGGTAACTGATTTTGGCGAATCGACTACCAGCAAACCAATTGATCAAATAGATCATATAATCCACAGTCACCGTAAAAGTCATAATACCTCATCTAACTTGCTCACTCATAGTAAGAGCCAGATGGAAAGCTTACAGAATACATTGGAGAATCAGAGTGAGAAAACAGACTCTCTTCACGCTCAACAACAACAATTACAGAATCAACAGAGTCTCGATTTAATCTCTGAAAAGCTAAGCCAGTTTGAGCGCCAACAGAGCGACCTTCAAGCTAAGTTGCAATGTCTTCAGAATCAGAATCAGATTTTGGACAAAGTGGCGCAGTTTCAGCATCAACAGAGCGATCTCCAAGCTCGATTTCAAAGTTTACAGAATCAAAGTCAATTGAATGATAAAGCTCATAAGATACCTAGCGATTTTGTGCAACTTCCGTTGACAAGCGATACCCATCAAGTTCAAACGAATCCTCTTTCGAATAATCAAGAACAGTCATCAGATAAAGCTTGCTCGACTCATCAACCAGTACATGGTCTTCACCAGACGCTTCTAACTACGTACTCACAGAACACCACCCTTCAAGCCTGCCAATCGTCCGTATGCGAGAAACTGACGTCTCGCGTGCAACATGACATTTCCGATTCGAATTCCATTCAGATTCCAAACATGTCGCAAATGCCGTTACCATGCCTTCCGCAATTCGATCGTGCCGACGTGTCGCGTACTTCGTTTTCCCAGTTTCACCGACTTCAGTGCCAGATCGAGAGCCCGCACGAGAGTGCTTCAACGACGAGTGCCAGTCTATCTGCTAGCTCCTTCACTGGTACGCTAAAGAAGATACCACCGGAGAAACCACCACGGACGTCCTTGATAGTGCAGTCACCAGAAACCGAGGTAACATTTAAAAAAATAGAAATATTTTTATGTGTGTAATTGTCAAAGATGAAAATTTTTTCAATTTACACATTCATTATTTTATACTTTATATTAAGCAATTAACCATGATTAAAACTTTGCTAATTGCAATCATAAATTCTAATCAAAGTGTAAATAGTAATTCACTTTAATATCTTTGTAGTCTCGCTTTTGTAGTCAGATTCAAAGTCTTTATGCGAATTTTGTGTGTTTGTATGGGTGTATGCTGCGCGCGCGGCAAAACTTTCTTTATATTATCTAGAATGTTGGAGAGAATACAAGCTCGGCTTGTGGCTGAAGAGATTGCGGCGAGTTGATGACGACGGATGGTGGAAAATAGAGATCTCCACTTGAAGTTTTTGTCGAGGCAGCCGAGTGGAATAAACTTGTTAGATATCAGATCTGATGTTGTCTTTGAAAACTTCGTTACGAGTCCTATGTACTTTTCACTCCATTTTCCGTGTCTGGTTTGTAATCTTGACGTTTTTGTCACAACTATGAAACTCACCAGCATCATCTGACAATATTAGTGTGCCCGATGAATACAAAAATTTGTAATTGAGCTCCAAATTGTATTTATTCAAAATTTTCACATAAAAAAATGTAATCATATATTCATTCAAAATTTTGTGTTTTCAAAAATATTTATTCACAAAAAAAACTATGAATATTTAATGAGTATTCATATTCATTCAAACAAAATATAAACTAAAAAAGAGAGCTGCAATAAGCAATTGTTATCCCTTAATTATAATCGGCACTTTGATGACTTTAAGTAAAAAAAATGAATTTTATTTATTTTTGTCATTGAAGTATTCAGATTTTATGAAGGAAACTTAGTAATTTTGAAAAATATTTTAGAAACACATTTTTTATTTATAAATATTTATTTGATAGAGCGCCATACATATTCCGATATAATTTCGGTTACATCACAGTAATGTTATAAACACTTTATAAGATATCTTGGACGCATCGTTTATTATGGTCTCAGGACATTAAATTCCGAGATATATTATTTATTACCAATAAAAATGTCTTTGTTTAACCCATAGTTTAAACAAGAACGCCCATCGTATAGGTCGCGGACTAAGCGCGGTATAATTGTAGCCGCATCGTTTTTATAGATTTCTGTTTTCTCTTGTAGACTTAGCTATGTGCAGGTAATACAGAGTAAAAGTGAATACGAAACGAAAATATTTGTAATCATATTTAAAAAATATTCATTCAAATGGAATGAAAAAGTATTTATTCGTATCTTGATGAATAAAAAAGAAGTGTATTTGAATGAGTATTTTCAATTATTTTTTATTCATTTATTCGAATATTAGGTGTATTCACCGGACACACTAGACAGTATTGTTATTCGATCAATCACAAATATTGAATAGTGAATGTTACATTTCCTCATTTTGCAAAAATGGATATATAAGTTCTTTTTAGTTTTTGAGTTACTGCTCGTTAATAAAAAAATATAAAGTTATCTAAACAATAAACGAAAAAAAATGGTATCTTACTTTTACAGTGAATGGAAGAAAAGTTATTTAAAAATAATGTAAATAAATCGGATACATGTCGTGCAATAAATCAATAATAGTTATTATTGGCAATATATGATAATATATGATATACATTTATATATTTGTAAAACTAGATATTAATCGCAATTGAGTACTTATTGTTAGTTACGAATAAAATTTTTATCGATTGTTACTGTATAGACTACAGAATAATAGTTCTTTTCTAAATAGAATAATAAAAATATATTTAGAGAACAAATTGATTCTTGTATATAACTCAAAGACAAAAATATTATTATTTCAAATTGTATATAAATAAATGACATTAAAATTAATTAGAATTATAGTTATATTATATTTTATGCATTGATTGTAATTTGTTCCTCTGTTAAAAAATTATATTAATTGAATAATGACACATATAATGACACGTATAATGACAATAGACATTATAATACATCCATAAATGTATCTTACTTTAGGATGTCATTTGATTATATTTTTTTTATTTGCTTTCTTCAGTGAGTAATTATTTGCAAAAAATGCATACTACAGAACTGATATGTAAAACCTCAAGAAACAATTTCATGTTTTGAATGATGTTATTTCAAGTACAAACAAAAAGCCATTTTTAAATAAATATATCTGTAATATCTGTTTTATAAAAATATTTTATAAAAGAGAATATATAAATAAATATATATTATATATATATATTCTATATATAAAGAAATTGGATTACTATAGTGAATTAATTTCATATACATGAAAAACTTTCACATTTGCCTAACCAAGAAAATATATCTTTTGCTTCAAATCGCAAGCTAGACAATAAGAAATTAAAAAGAATTCATGTTTCTGATTGTAAATGGTTGTCTTATCTAGCACCTGTGAATTAGAAAATTGTAATATGCTGCCACACACATCGTTAACACTTATCTCTTTTCTTCGTACTTTTATCGATTAAATAAATTGCAACAAAATTTACTAATAAATAATATGTAATGACAAATTTTTATTGATTTCTGTTACTGAATTGTTTAATAATAATGCAAACAAATTTATAATTCTGAGATTCTAACACGTTTGCAAATGGATACTAATTTTTTTCAGGTAATATCGAGGATGTATGTATGCGTGTGTCGAGGTATTCTCTCTCTATCGAATTCCTTCCATACCTTCATTTCTATCTAACATTCCACCCTACCCGTACCCTCCTTCTATGTGTAGGATGTCAGTGCTCCCTGCTTTCGACCAACGAATGGAAATTCTATACGGTTTGATACATTCATCTCTCGACCAAGCTCGATTCTATGAAAGCATCGTTATCGAGGGGCGGGCTTTTCAAAAATCGTTTCTTCCAGGAATTTATTTACACAGACTCGTTTCACATTCGCTGATATATAAATCTGGTTTTACAATCGTCGAATAACATACACTCATATGTTTGTATTTCAATATATTTTTACGAAATCATATAAAATTGCAATAATACATTCAGATATCGAAATGTTTATTGCAAAACATTTATACTCGCTTATTTTTTTACATATTGAAACCATTAACTATAATGCAATTCTTTAAAATAAATCATAAAAGAATAGTTAGGAGAGAGTGAAAAAATTGCGAATATGGGATAAATGCAAATGATACTATTACAATGTATTAGAATAGTACCTTTCATTTCTTGTACCCAACAATAATCTCATATGTACTACCACACTATAATACGTGATTATAGAACGTATTATACGCTGTTTAAGATAAATAGATATTATGTTTTCGATGTTTTTGATGCAAGAGAGTGCACGGGACATTTAAAGCGAATACTTAAAGGAAAGGTTAAATAAAGTTGATAATTATTTATCAATTATATCAGTCTTTAATCTTATAAAAGTTTATTTTATAACTTTTATAGCTAAATAAACTTTAAACTATAATAATTAACATTCATACATGTATTAAGGGGATCCTAAGGTTGTCTGTATTACCGATTAAATCATCAAAAATTATCAATTTCATTTAATTTGTCATTTAGGTGTTTGCAATTCTCCATTCTCTCCTTCTTTTTAAAAACAAAATATGACAATTGAGCCAAAACGCGCCACTGGATGTTATATGCGAAAACAATTTATATTCAAGTATAAATTTTATTATTTATATTCATGTAATAAATTACAATAATAAATTACTCAACATTATATAGCTCAACAAAGTCCTTTGATTCTTAGGATATTTGAATTGTTAATTCTATTGAGCCGTTTTTGTATTTTATTTTTAATTGTTAAAATACGATGAAATTTATTTAGATAAAATATAAAAATTTATTTATAAATTATTTTGTATGCAGGGTTGATTCAATAAAGAGAAGAAGGTTCTTGGTGAAAAATGAAAAAAGTATTTCGTTTCAGGAACATGATGATTTATTAGACTTTAATCGCATCAAAGTTGAAACGGACAAAATTGTTTCCGCCTTAAACTTGTACTTTTTAAATCAAAGATCAAATTAAGTTGAGAAGTATTATGATCAACGGTTTACCATTAATTAAATATAAATTGTTTGTCATTAATTAAATGTAAATGCAGTTAAATATAAATAGATACTTCGCGTATGGTGCATCAATGATGAAACAACGTTGCAGGAATAAAATAGGGTTTAGAATGCTAAAGATAAAAGGATGAAAAAATCAATCGAAATGAACTCTCTCTCTGAGTTTTCCATACATAAAAACTGAAAGCTTCGATATCTCCTTTATAACGTACTTCCCTTTACGATGGTATTATTCGGGACTTTATAAACACGAACTGGTTAACACGTATTCTCTGTGTTTCTCTGCTCGTGATTAAAAAAATCGAGGACAAGCGTAGCGGATTGTTAAATTACATGACTTTAAAGTGTGTCAGCCACGTATAACAATTACAGTACCGCGACTGTATTCTAATACCTTTGTTCTGAAAATATGTTCCTCGAACATAGAAAAGCATAGAGTTGCAGTAAGTGAAAAACTATGCGGCATGGAATCAAATAGGATCAATGCACTTGATAAATTGTTGAAATTTTTTAAAAATCGAATTCGCACAAAAATCTCGGGCTAACACTCACTCAATAACCAAAATGTATTCTTGTATTGTGCGCGGCCATAGAGTTGCCTGACACCCTAAACATGCGATGTATATTACTCGCGAAACAAATAGAAATTTTGATGAGAGTCAAACTTTGTCCTGTTAGATACATGTTTTCGTCAATTTTGCCAACGAGCGAGTATAATATTCGTAAACTCCTATTTGTTTAAATTTCAGCTTCCAATTTTTGTTTCTATTACACGATTAGTCTTGTTGTGCCTTTGTTTCGCCGGGGCGCGATCGTTAAACCAATCGGTTGCACGAGCTTTTACAATTCTGTAGTTACTCGTTAGCGAAGTTTTCGTGAAATTCCGAGCGTAACTTTTTATCGCCACTTAGCACAATGCTTATAAATTGAGACAAATGATTCTGGTTTATGTGTGCCATCAGGTATTTACAAGGATCATTCGTGCGTGCGTGCGTGCGTGCGTGTAAGAGGGGGGAGGGTGAAAGAGAGAAAAGTATATTTTTATTCTATATATATCTGTAGCGGAACATTTTAGCTATAATTATTTTATTTCAATCTCAGATTAAAAAATCGAATGTTCCGTGTACACGGATTTGACTTGGATTTCTTCTCTACGCAATTTCACGGACGGCCATGCAAATAATTCGAGCCCTCATCGTAATTGATGCATAATCCGATATAAATGTGCCTTTATTTTTTAACTATAATCCGCTCTCTCTCTCTCTCTCTCTTCTCTCTTCCTCTTTCTTTCCCTTTCCCTCTCCCCCTCTCCTTCCACCCTTCCCCTCTTTCTCTCTCTATTTCTCAATATTGTGATTTTATTTTCTTCTTCTTCTTACGTTAGGACTCTGGCCTGTGTTACATCTCTGTTATATGCTTGTGGTGCGCACGCTGATTATTCAATTGTCACGAGCATATGGGACCTACAGTTTTTAATGCCGATTCCAAACGGCGGATTTTTCGAGAGAGCGCGTTTTTATGAGTAAGGGTATATTCTCGGAAGGTTGCCGGCATTTTCCGAGAGGAGACACGAGCGTAAATATTTTGGTTCCTATTGGGATCGAACCCGAGACCTCTGACATGATAAACCAGTGCGTATAATGTAAGAAATTAATCAAAGATGTCACTATTATGGAATTTGGAATTAAAAAAAGTCTGCACTATCGACCTCGATCAAGTCCGGTAATCGGTTTAGGACCCTCTTAATATGTATATTTCGAAACGCGCACGCGCACGACTAACGGCAATTTTACGAGAAATATCTCATAGTCGTTATCGCCGTTATAATAAAATTCTTTGCTTAGTAATACAATTTCAATGACCCTTAAAAAATTGTCTTTGACAAACTGTAAAATCTCTAGTAAGATCAAATATCCTGCTCAAATACGGAAATCCTAGTTTTCAGTTCATCGTCGTTTGAAATAGAAAACAGTCTACATTAGTACGTACAAAATGCTCGTTCGTAAAAGTATTACGGATGAGAGTTAAGCAGATTTAATGCGACGTATACACAGGGATAAAACTTGGTTTACGTACGAGATGGTAAAAGAGAAAGTAGTAACACTATGAAATGCTTGATATACGAGATTTGTTTTCCTTTGAACTTTATTTTTTGGTTACAGTTTTTCAAAATTTAATTAAATATAGATGGAATAAATATTTTACTAAAAATATAATTTTATAGTTTTTTTTAGTAATTTTCTTCTTAAATAATTTATTTACTAATGGATTAACGAAATACAAGATAATTGCAATGCAAGTGCAATGTTGTATATACTCTCGTGCAACGAACAGTCGAAAATTTAGTCGAAAATATGCAAAACAAATAAATCGATTTGTGCTTACATCAATATTATCACAATTGATGAAACGCAATTTAATGTTGTGAAACAATAATACAGAAATTATAAAGCAATAGTATGTATCTGTGTATTTGTTATATGTTATATTGAAAATTCAAATAATGAAGGACTATAGCAAATTTCAGAATTGTATCGTCAGAAAAGCGCCGCGAATGTAATATTATTATTAATATTGTTACTGCTAGTATTGTTATTATAAATTATCATTATTAATACAATCAAAATATTTCCGGTTATTATGCTAAGCAGGAAATATAAAATATATGATCTTGTGAGTTAATTTATTTATATATTGAAAATATACATGCAGATTGACATATTATTATTGCATTCAACAAATCGCAGATATTTTACAATCAGCACGTAGTGATAAAATATCATGTTTTTTGTCAGTCATGTATTAATTATTGTAATCAGCATTGGTCACGATCTTTCGCGTTTTCCGGCTAATTTGTTTTCTACGTACGCTCATGGGAAACATCGACGATATCGCCAGAAACGAATGGTGTAACGAAAACGTTAATTACAATTGCGGAACCGTAGTCCAAAACAGCAGCTTAGCACGTGCAATCGCGAGCATCGAAGCACGTAATGGATTAATCAGGATTAAAATTTGTTCAAAACCAGGGTCAAGTCGATTCATGCGAGAATAATTAACCGTGCGTCTATTGTCTTTCGTGTTCAATAATAATCATCCTCATCATTTCCTTGATTGCTTTTCAAAATTTCTAATTCTTGTAAGTTTTCTCTACTATCGCGAAAAGTGAGATATATATATATATGTATACATATATTATATTATATATATATGTATATTCTCACTTTTTGCAATAGTAGAGAAAACTTAGGAGAATTAGAAATTTTGAAAGGCAATCAAGGAAATGATGAGGATGATTAGAAATTTTGAAAGGTAATCAAGGAAATGATGAGATATATATTTAATCGAGAATTGATTGCTTTTCTGCCATTGCACAACGTATAATTTAATGAATTTTTCAGTTATTATATAGAGTCTGTTTAACTTCCACAAGAAAGTCTATTATCAAGAAAATTATCATTTATTAATGTTTATAATAATTATAATTTATTAGTTCGTTGCTAAATTCTGTCCCTGATAAACATATATTAAAATACAAAATTTAATTGTATTATCGTTTCATATTAAATTACGTTTTTTATGAAAAAGCTATGAATTATTAAAATATTTTACTAGAGAAAACAAAATGTGTAGAATATGTGATAGAGCGAATCACATTAAGCTCGACGAATTGATATTAAACAGCATATGAGTGTACGTGAACGCGTTTCTCTTGTCTAGAATCAAATATCATCTGCTTTCTGTAGTCGCCTAAAGCGCTCGCTGTAACTGAATAATTATCCGAATGGCACATCGGAGACGTCAGAGGCTTCCTCCGCGAAATGGAATTCCCGTTTCCTTTGTACGTGACTCGCCGATGGATTTTCCCGAGCGATACCCAGAGCTCTCGTGCCACATTTCATTCTGATTGATTTGTTTTCAATTCGAATGCTCCTGGCTCTGGCTCAAGGCTGAATTAATCCTAGTAACGATATAGTCTAACCAATTCTTGTCTGTCAACCAATCGATAATGGATTTCGCTTGCGGCTAATGTCGAAGAAATGTACGCTGATAAGACTTTGTTAAATAAATTTATTGTTGATGAACAGAGAGAATGTGACGGATATACGTATAAAGATATTAATCATGCTTGTAACAGAATTGAATTAATACATCTGTTCTATTATCTTATCTATTAGATAAATGATACAGTGATTGTTGTCTCTCTCTCTCTCTCTCTCTCTCTTTCAAGAACACAATTTTTAAAAATATATGTTAAAATACAGTAACAATATATTTTTTTAACCACTTTATATGTACATCTCTCTATTTCATTAATACTTTATAATTACATATTCTTTGTGTTTTAAATATTATCATTATTTGTTTAATTTACTTGCTCTCCAAAGTCATTAAATGCATCTAACCTGTACACTTTTTTTCTATGAAATGTAGTATATTCGGATTAAGTTCGCTGTTAAATTCATCGGTAAAAAGGCATTCCGCGCGAAGTTGTCACGTAACGTGTTCAAATAGAAATAATTATACGGCATATCAGGTATCGGCAGGTCGACTTAATGCCATTACGAGTTAATAGACCGCAATGCTGATAAATTCACCGGTAAACGCCCGTCGAAACTTCTCGTACGAGGCGGAGACTGGTAAGTGAGCAGAAAAAGTTCAGTCAACGGAACTCGAGTTGCAAGATAGTATTTGGCTTCGTCAAAGTTCCTATCTTATTGTGTGTCTCCTTTTTATTTCTTCGTGATTTTATCTTTTTTTTGTTTCTTCTACGATGGTTTTGTAGTGTTTTCATTAGTCGCATCTCGATTACAGATTTCTGTTTTATACTATTAGATTGCTAACTTTTTTGAAAAAGTGACTCCAATTTTGACGTGCACATGCGTAATCCGTGTCATCGCGTGACGCACATCTACACATGCGTACATATACGCATTTTGATAGGCTAACTTAATATATTTAACCAATGGGCGAGTTTAAGTCAGCAAAGCGGCTAGGCATGTTGAGCGAATGAGCATGATTGGTTCTTTTACCTCTGGAGTCAACCAAACATGTTTAATTGCTTGGCGAGCAGATCATAGCTGTTTTGCCGACGTGAACTCGCTATTTAACAGTATTAAGATCTCCAAGCAAGAAACCACGACTAAAGACTCTATCTAAAATTCTTAAGATGACAATATTTTCTAAACTCCATTCACACGTGGAAGAATGCTAGTAAATTTCAATAGGTCTTCAAATAATCTTGGAAACAGCACAGCACTATGTGTCCCACTAGATATATAGCCATGAACAGTATCTAAATTACATTTGGCCATGTGATACCATATGGAATGCGTTCGGGAAGATGTTAATAGCGCTTTTTGTGTCATTCTATCTTCATCATTCATTAGATATGAAACAAGGAAAGAATGACACAAATAGTGTTAACAGCGTCTCTCTAAACGCATTCATGCGGCCATGGTGCTCAGGATATAGCTACACTGTGAAAAATACTCAAAGTGGACACAACTAAATTTGAGGGCTGCGCGATTTGAGTTAAGTGAAGTTATAATCAAGTCAAGAAGAACGAAAACCTAATTAGTTGAACAACTTCACTAATTAGACGAATAACTTCACGTAGTAAAATGTACTCAAAAATTTAGTCAAAGTATATGATTAACCAATCTGAAATATGGTTAAGTGTATTAATGTTAGATATTCATTCAACTACTACAAGGGTGATTTAACTATGTAATAATAATAAATCTGCATCTACATGGAGATCAACTCAATCATAGAGAAAAGTACATTGAACTAATTATTTACGTAATTCAATGATGGGGCGGTACTGTCATAAACATATTTACAAAGTTGATTAAATCATTATTGGTGGTAAATGAACATGAATATAACGTAAAAGTATATGTATAACAGGACTTAAATATAGTAGGAACTCAATAAATTATTGACGGTACTTCACTTTGACTTAGAGCGAGAGAGCGTTTTGTGGAACAATTAATAGATGGCGCGTGTACTCGTAACAGAGATTCGACATCTACCTGTATAAAGCGAGGATGGTCAAATAGTCAAACCATTACTTAACCATTTTCATGCACTTCTTACCACATTATAATTCTATCGCCAAATACAAGCGCGTGGCATGATACGATTGCCCAGCGCGGGGAAACATTTTCTTTCGCTGCTTATGCGTTGCCGATTGTTATAAATATTTTTCCGCACACCTAATAACGTATGACGATCTTATCTCGCCGCGCGTTTGTATTTGACTATAGGACGTACTATTCAGCGATTTTTAGAAATTAATATCTTCTTAAATATTGCAAAAATCGCAAAAACTGCAAAATAGACCTTTTTGATTCAGTTTAGTTCATTCTACCTACCCATGAACGGTGTTACACTTAATAATATCAAGCACCCCATATAGAAGTCTGTGATCTCGCCAGTCAAGTAAATAGGAAAAAGAAAGCAAATAGCAGGGAACATCAGAGAACGAGAGTAAATTAAAAAATAGGTTAAGAAAATTGGATGATTCAATTATTTGATGTAGCTAGAAGTCGAGCTATTTTAAAATTTTATATTCGCTGCGTATGAAATAAGCGCAATGGAAAACTCGGAACAATTACGAATGTTATAATGTATAGTCAACGACACTGCTTTACCATCATCAATTGGAGGATTACATCGAAGCTTGCCAAGCTTAATTCTTTTCACTTGAAAATTTCATTGTATACATATTTTTCACTTTGAAAATTAAGAGTTTGATTACGTAATTTTTACGATGGAACAGCTACACGAGCGTGGACTAGGAAGATTTAAATTATCCTTGCGTTTAATGCAAGATGAAGCTAGGCGAATATTTGGCTGTGTAATTTGTGCTCGTCGGTCGCTTATTACGTGATAAAATGTAAATGACAGTTTAAATTGGGCAGCGGTTCCAAGTGGAAATGTAACCAGAGAAGTGCTCAAGTCCGGTTCCGTCGGCGTCCTCAGTTTACGAGGCAATTTTCGAGATTCAGAGCGACCAGCAAAATCCGTGAGCGTCGTAGCTATAAGGGTGTTGCAATTGTCGCGGTTTCGTCGACTGCAATTGCAGGTCCAAAGAGTAAGGCCCCGCCATGCTACATTGGGTAGTCGTAGCAATTGGACTAATTGCCAAGCGCGCGCGCGTAATTATCTGGAATTAATCGAGATAAACCGCTTAATTATCACATCTCGTATAATGCTCGTTTGTTTCTCTGTACATCTGTTAACCGATTTTGGACAAGTGAAATGCCGTTAAATGCGCGCTAATTATCATTAACGTGGCAACGAAGTGTCAAAACTGACGAGGTGAAATGTCTCCGTTTCTGCCCTGAACACTGTAGGAAATTGCAATCTAAAGATATTTAAATGTAAATCCGACGTAATCCAGTATGAATTATGTTCGGAATTTCTTGAAAAATGTAAAAAAACGTTTCAGTAAATATTAAATTCTTGAATATCAATATTTTAGACTTATAAGTCTGTGCATAGACTTTTTTCTTTAATTAGAGCATACCTTCTTAATAGAAAATAGATATGCATATATATGCTATAGTTTTACAAAAGTTATATATATTTTATTCTCTATAATAAGAATCTCATTTTTAGACCATACATGTGAAAACGCAATCGATAAACTAGAAGCCTATACCGGTCGAAGCTAGATCTTTTAATGCTTTAAATAATTTTTAATGTGAATTATATAATATATATGCTATAACTTGCATATATATATACATATACCATATTTATTTTCTATTGCATAAAAATGAAATGCGCAAAAAACCACAAGAAAGCTTACAAAAATCGAGGAATAAATGCTCTGTGAATATCTGTGAAAAGGATGAAACAGTACTTTACAAATATAACGGCAATCAGTAAAAATAAAAATACATATCGACTCCGAAAACATTTTAATCAATATCGGAATATATGGTGAATGTGATGGCTTAATTAAATTGCCGCGAGATACGTGATTCTGTTTTGGATGTTTCGTCATTTCACCATGATAAGTGAGTTCTTAACGGGAAGTTATTTCGCCTGGCTTATTCCACGGTATCGTTCATGATGTGGTTGCGACACGAAAGAAGCGACCACGTTCCGGCAAGCCAATTAAGATTCACGAATTTCAAGCAATGACGGGCGTCCACGACGATACCGTTTGGACCGAATATCGCGACGCGACGTTTCGCCATGAATTTATCGTTTTATCGTTTGTACTGTCGTATCAGCCGCGGCGATACCGTGCAAAAGGTCGCTTTGGCATATCCGAAGCGGATTTATTTTGTATCCGGAAATAGCCATGAGTTTGTATTTTGATAGCGTATTATACGACAATAATTTATCGCGGTCTATTTCTTCACTTTTAGGACTAAAAGTATCTATCGACATGGCATGAACAATATGATTTATCGTGTTTAACATCGGTTATTATCTATAAATTTATTGTCTTTCTGTAAAGAGCTTTCGTTTTTTCTTACAGAGTAATCGCAGCCAACCAGCCATTGGACTGAAACAGACACCGAAAGCGCGGGTAAGTGTTTGTATATTTTTTATATGTATGATTATTTCTTGTTTGAATCCTATCTATATATCCATATTTACTATATTAAACTAAAATTTATATTATTTTTTTTACCTAATATATTTTATGTTGTAATATAGTAAATTTTGATATATTTACATGCATAGCACATATACTGCTATATCACGTTCGTTATCACAATATAATAATTGCGCGCTTTTAAGAAAATTTCTATAAAAATACATCAGGAAAGCAAATAATAAACCTGACTGTATAAGGAACAACAGTATAAACCTAACCTAATATTAGTAACTGTACACATTTCACAAATGTGAACAATTCACATACAATTATACAGAATTTTCTACAGTAAACCTTTTACGGAAAATCTAAGTTAACTGGAGTATAATATTAATCATACAAATAAGCAGTTATTAAACAATATATACTGAGCTTGGCGATAGGCATAACTACGTATTACGTGAGAGTATAAACTTAAGTTGAAGTTTAATCTCCACTGCCTATTTCATAGTCTATTTTTTGCGTGATAAAGAAATAGAAAATAGAGAGCGTGTATTTACTTATCTGAGAATATTATTAGGAATATAAAAGTAGTGCATATCATCTGATGGCACGTACACTTCGACTTAAAGAGAAAAATTAAAATAATAGTGTACATACTATACATATATTCAGAGTTACACATTTTGTAGATTATTGTATTTAATTAATTATTTATATTATTGTTGAAAATAATAATATTGTGATGATAATATGAATCTATTTTTTTATGACAGTAATTGACCATGTGAATGAAAAAAATTTATTTTTATTCCCTCCCTCCTCTTTCTCTCTTTTTTCTTCCTCTTGCTATAGATTTTTTTGTTCTTTACTCTTTCTCTTATGTACTTTTTCACCTTTTTAACTCGTCCTATTCCGTCAGTCAAATGAAAGTCGAAGGACTTGGAAAAAGGGAATGCTGGGAATGCACGGTAATGTCGATGGAACGACATGAAATCGCGCGGTGCAATTTCGTGAGATTACTCGCGGAGACAACTTGCCGGGAGGACTATCTTCGTGAAAAAGAGGTTCTTGGAAGGGCGCGAGGATGCGCGTATTTTTTCTTTCTTTGCGCGATTTTAAAGTGTTTTGTTCAGAAAGGAAATACGTAGTAATAGAATTTTGTAGGTCAGTTTTAAATATTATTTATATAATATTTGTATTATTTTCTTTTTCGATTAAAAATTTTTGATATGAGTGTATATAAAATTCTTCAACGATTTGTTGAACCTCGCGGAATGTAGGATCGTTATGTTTATAATCTCAAAGGACGTAAAGTACCTGCAGTACAGGATAGGGTAGTCCGAGAGATAAACCGTGGAAATTAAGAACAACGGCAGTTAAACGCATACTCGCTAACTGTAGTTTCGCTAACACGTTCTCGTATTTTTCGTATGATGCGCGTCGCAGCCTGTCGCAGTATTTTTTCCCAGATGACAACGGCTGACGTTCTCGAGCCGTCCAGCATGTTTCATGATCTCGTAAATTTATTTCGTTCTATTCTCTGACATTTACCGAGATGCGCTTGACTCAGCTCGTTATGTTCAAATCTCCAAAGAGATTCAGCTCGTTAGTTCGAGATTTTCCGATCTAGGATAATTTATCTTATTTCTTATTATAGCGAAAGAAGTTAATTTTTTTAAATACATCTTCATAAAATTCTTTGTAAAATATATCTTTATCTTTCCTAAAATTATGCATATAAAATAAGAGATGTATACCGGATATCCGGCTAGTATAGTCAAATTTAACTTAACGTGAGTCGCCACTGCTCCTACTAAATATGTCATTATTTTTTACCAAAACAATAATTAAATTTAACACTATATCGTGTCAATTTGACACTATATAGTGTCAAATTGACATTGTATAGTATCAGCTATAACCATTGTTTTAGTCTAAAATAACGATATGATTGAGTAGGAGCAGTAGCGACTCGCGTTAAGTTAAATTTGACACTATAGATTTGACAATGTATACATCCTATATACTTTTATTTGAAATTCTTTGATTAATGTAAAGAAACTGATATAGCAAATGAAAATTTGCTGTTGGTTCAAATGTTCATGTATGAAAAAAGATCTGGGAAGCTTTGGACATCGTGTATGTGTTTAATCTAAAAATATGTCTGAAGTCTCTCTCTCTACAAGAAATGCTACGAGGTTTTTGCATTTTCTTGTGTCGCTTTTCCTTGCTACGTATTTTTCTTCTTTCGCGTCAACGGAGCTCCACGTTCTACTTTCTCGTTATTAGATCTCTTTTCTGCTTCTAATGTATCTTGTGACGAGATGCAATGATTTGTCGTATACATCAGTGCTTACAATGATTAGTGTTTGTTATGTTTTCTCTTATTGGATTCCGCATCTTCTACAGTTAAATAGCATACTGTGCATCGTATATTTCTTGGTAACGTAATGAATTAGTTGGTTTGCTAATTACAATTACAAATAGCTAGGTGATCTTCTCACAATCTCATCGAGTGTCGCTATAACGATTTTGTCCCTCCGATAATTTACCCTCCTCTCAAAGTACTTGCCTCCCTCTTCTTCTATATGCACTCATTCTACATATATACTCCACCACCTCATAATGTGCAGGTAGCCAAGTATGTAGAATATAATTTTACAATGTTAGAGTCGATTGAGTTACCTATATTATGCCCAAGCTTGTTATACTTGGTGATCGTTCGCACGCAGAGTCACGACTAGAAGGGAACTTTGAAACTGCGAATTTAATCTGGTTGTGCGGTACATCGATCGTCAGAGCTAAGATGATCGAAACGTTTCTCAAATGTTTACATAGAGCTGTATTCTGGCAAGTCATATATGTATTCACGACACGAGAAACTCGTAGTATCTTTAGAAGATACAACGTTGCGGAAACCACGGATTGTATTTTGCATTCGGTTCGAAATTCAGCGAATACATACACAAATCAGAGTTATTTCTTCGCTCCTATTCCGAGATAAAGTCGTTGACGATAATCGCTGTTTGTCTCATGAAATGTCAAGTGAACGAGTTTCCGTTATGAACTTTTCAAACTAGTGTTTTCTCTAATTACATTGCTATAAAGTAGATAAAGTAGATATAACTTGCTACGGAAATTAGTATATGTATATTGGTATATGTAGTTAATTAACTTGTTACTTGCACATACCATATATACTCGTAACAGCGATATCATATTTTCATCAAAGATCAAATATATCTTGAAACTATCTGTTAAATTTTTATTAGAGTCTGTAATTAAGCTGTAATTCTTTAATTTCTTTTTTTCAACATTACACAAATTATTCATGAGAAATATTTATTATCTGCGATTAGTGACTTGTTTCAACTTATTTCATAAGAACTTTTCAGAATAATTCATTTACGAGAAATCTCGTTACTTTTTAGCAACATGATGCATGCCATTTTTTATTATCATAGAAGAAAGTATCCATATAAGCAAACGTTGCACTATGTTCGTTTTTGCTTTTTTCAGCGCATTGCAACAGCTATGAAACATTCAAGAAGCTTAGCTTCTTACTTCATCCTTACCGATAGAGTTACTGAAACGAGCTCATAGGAATATATTCTTTAGCGAGATTTATATCTTTCTGGTGCAAGCTCTATTATAATATTCACTTTTGTAATTCTGTTTGCGCTATAAACAACATCTGTGACAGTTTTCCCGACACACCAATTTGCAGAATAAAATTTGTTCTGTTTGTTTAGTTACTGTAAAACAGAAATTTATTTTACAGTACAGAGAATATAAAATCGGTTACTTATTTATTCTACATCATTCATGTGTATATTAAAATGAAGAAACATTTTGTTTATTATAACTTTTCAAACAACTAATTATACTGTAATTGAATCTTTTACAAGAGATTGCGTGCAATAAGAGATTTACTAATAAGCGATGTGTTAAAAATAATTTTACTGACAACGAGACAAACTTTTATTATTTACTTAACGGTGGCTCACTTTTCAGATGCTTGCTGCTTTATTTCATTCTTTATTTATATTCAAACTTTGCCATGAGAAAACATACGTCAGTTTCTGTTAACTTGTCTGATCTTTCTATTCTAGATGACAAGAACTTTAAGAAACGAATGTGCGATCTCTTCCTTCCGTGGCGCATTCATTTTGTAACACGCTCGTTCCTTTCGTTGTATTTTGCGGAGTAGCCCCAGCTGCCGGCCGGAGGAAAGGCCGATAAATCTCAACCTACAACGGTAGAGACCGTTGTAATAAACCACCAGAGCGACGAAAGCCGTCGGCACTAGCTCCGTTTCCCTTTGCGGGTATTAGGGATGCAAAAACGTATATTTCAAAATTCACGAAACGTTGCCCAAGTTAGAGCACAACACTAGTCGTGTTCCTTGAAACTGCAGAATCTCGCACGAGAGACATAAAGAAAACTTCGGAAATGCGTTATACAAACTGAAACTTCTTTCTTGACCGTAGCTAGTAAGATTCTGTGCTTTGAAGAGAAAAATACTTTCCGATTACAAGAATTAAAAAACTTTTTCATTACTTGAAAACTCTACTATCAATAAAGATCATGAACTTTATTGTCAATCTTGTATTATGGACTCAAATCCATAAAACTTTATTTGTATTGCAATTTTATTCTTACACAATGAAAAAATTCACACATACGTAAAATGTAAACAAAGTTTTCGTATACACTTTCATCAAGATATAGTGTTTAATGGTTTTGTTTGCTTTATACATGTCCTACATTTTCGTTGTTGGGCGTATCCAATAAAACATACAATTGAACTTTATCTTGACTTACCGTGAAAAACTTTGTTGTGATTGAGAAAATGTATTTTTCTATTCATTTAATGCCGTAACTAATTGAAAGATATTCTGGAGATAAATACTAAACGAATTTAAATGATTAGCAATGGATTTTCTTCTTTTCTTTTTATTCTTCTTGTATATAATTATTTATAAAAACAGGAGCTCGTTTAAAAAATTATTTAACACTAAATAAGAAATCTTTTGGAAAACTTTATGTGCTTAGAAGAGATAAAAGAGAAATTGCAGGTTTATAATAAGTTCTTTCACGACGTACAATTTAGCTCTTATTTCAGTTCGACGATCACCTCCTTTATCGAAGGATTAAATATTTTCTTCTTACGAAGAAATTCCCAGCCGTCTTTTGTACGCCATCTTTGTTGCTCCTTCTCGAGACGTTTCCTGATCCTCGAATTCTCGGTTTTTGTTTTGCCACTTTCCGAGTTTAGACCCGCGTTTTCATTTCCTCTGTTCTATTTCTCACTTCTTATTCTTTGTTCATTGGATGTCGTCTTCTTTTTCTAGCTTCTACTCTTTCATTGCTTTTTCATGAAGGAAGAATTCAAATAGTATCGATTCTTCGATTCGTTTTCTGCCGAATAATCTTTCTAGATAGTCGAGGTTTATGTTACTGCAATAGGCATGTTTAAATTTTTATTTAAACGAATGCAATTATTTTTGTGATTTGTTTCGTGTCAACTTTCAACAATATCCTCTAACACAATTTATATATTTTACGATTGTAAAATTTATTACGTTAATGATTTTTAAATTGTGTCTAAAATTGCTTTCATTGCTCGTTTTTCCAAATTTTGCTTATTAAGATTTAATTTATAATTGTCATAAATGTAACGTAATATAAAATTAGTTTCAATAGAAAATGGCAAATTGCAGTGATACATTAAATTAATATAAAACAGATTTAAGTCAATCAAAGCGCAGCTGATTGGATAATACTAATTGCATCGGCTTATGGTAACTATACTCAAATGTACAAGCATTTACTGGATACTCAAAATAATCCGTTTTACTGTGGTGTTATTGCTTAACTTAAGATTTCATTCAGAAGTTTAAAAATAATATCATTTAAAATATTAGAAAAAATATCTTTGATTAAAGTTTGAAATCTGGAAAGTTCATACATGTGTACTATATGAATATATATAACAAATTTTAATTTATTTTAAAATGGATCACTGAAAAATAATCTTGTGCAGATTTCCAAAGATTTCAGTGATCCATTTTAAAATAAATTAAAATTTATTAATAAATTTTTATTATTATAGATTTTGATTCAATATTGCTAGAAAAATTGGATAACACCGAAATAATAAAAATATCGAAAGATTTGCAAAACTTTAAGAAATTATATTAATGTTGTTGAAATTCGTTTAAAATGTAATAACTGTGTGTATGTTTCTGTAGGAATACAATTTTGCTTCCGATTTAGATTTGTCAAATTGTTTGACAAATTTTATACATAATAGTAGAATCATCAGGTGGCGATGGGAATTTTCGTCGGACTTTCAGGAATGTGTTCTATACGACCAATTTTCACATAAATGGAAGCTCCAGATGGTCCATAGCAATACAAATAGGTAGCAAGAATTGTTTCTCGCGCAGCGTGCAAATGTCTTCGAATAGATATATAGCAGCAAATGGTCTGCAATAAAAACAATCTTATAGCCACTTTTGGGTGCGAATAGATTACGCAAAGGAAAATGGTGTTTCAACTAATGGGTATAAGTCGGTGACACAGAAAAGTATTTCTACTTCTATTCTTGCAGTTGATATTATTTAATATTATAATTTCAAATATAATTTTCTATATATGTATGTGAAAAGTGTACGTGTTAAATAATTGGATGATTTTGTCAATGTTGTTTTACTCTATGCACTATGCGCGAGAGGAATATATCAAAATTATATGAATAATGTTTATATATTTTATATATTTTAGTTTTTCAATAATGTTTCTCTCGATTTCATTCTGAAAATTCCAATATTTTATTTACGCTCTACCGCGTATGAGCGCGTTATTGGTTTCATACAGGTAGCTATAAAACGCGCTCGATATTTTGACAGGAAAGCAACGAAACCGGAATTCCATATGTGGGGCCATAAATTTTTGAATTAATAAATAAGGCTAGCATGTATGACAATGTTGATTATGATCGCACGGATGACAAGGTGCAGTACATCTAGATTATAAACTATCACTCGAAATAATTTAACTAATCGCAGATGCACTAGCTGACTAGCGTGACGTGACTGCGGTTAAGAACCGACCTCGTCTCGGTAGAGAGCACGCTGCGACAGCGAATAGCCGTTGTGATATGTGAGAAACAATAATGTTCAAAATAAATTTCAGCAGATTGCTTTATGATTCAAACGCATTAAGTATTTAATAAATGCAGTCAGACAGTAAACGATTCCATTTCAGAGCTTACTATATTATTTTTAACTAGTTGCTTATTTTAACGATTTAAAATGATTAAAAATCTAATTCTAATCAAGATACTTTCATAAGATGCGGTAACAATTAAAGATCTAAAAATTTTTGTTCCTTTACTCTCTAAATTTATTTAACTAATAGTTTTTTATTTATTGTTAGTTAAAAATTAACTATTTTACAATTGTTAATTGTTACCTACTAACAATTAATTTGTATTTACGTCGTATTCTGTTTCTCTTTTAAATTAATTGAAATTTTTAGTCTCACAATCAGTATTATTTAATGTATTTATGATCCTTGACACTGTGAAACGGTTATTGCGTACAATACATAAAAATTGTTTTATTAATAACTTTTTAACGAATAAAGAACGGCAGAAAAAGTTAATGACCTTGACCTTCTAGAGGATCAAGGTCAAGATCACTCGAAGGTCATTTGGGGCTGACAATGTAAAGGGAAAGGTTTACCTTGAATTTTTCTACACATTATAATAATTTTTTTTCATGCTTCTTTCCAATCCTACCTCTTTTATCATGGATCCTCTTTGAATCTCGATCAAAATTTTTATTCTATCAATTATTCATTTCCATCACTCACGTCTTCGTATACTGGGCATCAAAGATCACGCACACCTCCGCGCTTGTTTACATTGCGATGAAAAGTTAAGAGGCTTGGATGTTGGTTTTCCAGCCGTTGGGGCGTCGAGTAATCAACTTTGCTGACCTAGAAAGTCAAAAGGGCTTCGTTTACTTGCCGTTTCGCTCGCCCTCCTTTTGCTATCCGTTTCCTTCGCTGATGGGTTCCGTCTTATCCTCTTCGTAGCTTTCTCGAGAATATACTTCTTTTTCTCTCCGTCGTTTCTCGTTTATTCGCCCGTTTTCTCAATATCGTTGCTTATCTCTGTCCGTCCCCTCATTTTCAGCTTTACAGCGTCTCTATACTCACCGGAACAGTGCAGCATCAGGATTCAGCGTGTAGATATGGTAGTATAGATAGTTAAAATCGGGCAGTGACCGAAAATTCAATATTTCGGTTCTTGCACCGACAAAAGAAGACCGGAAACGAGTGAAAGATATCGGCAGATGAGTTAAGAGATCGTATAAATAGAATGGAATTGAAGGTCGTGGAATGCTTTTGATGGTAGTGCAACGTGAAGAGATGTTGTGCGGCATTTCAAAGTCATCTAAGTTATGATATCGTATATCGATTACTTTCGTTCGAGCTGTCATTGCAAGAAAACGAGTCAAGTATATTTACTTTTCAAGAATATTAATTGCTTCTTCTTATAAAATATTATTTTCTTATAAAATATTATCGACATGTCAAATAATGTTCTATATATACGTATTTAAAAATTTTTTTTTTTCGTCAATAAGAAATTTAAATTGATTGTCAGTATCTCTCAAACATTAACGATCATGAATATTATTACTGGTTATACTTATTAAATCATTGTCTTTTTATTGGACAAGTACTAATTATAAGAAGAGCAATTTCTAAATCTGCATTTGGATTTAAAATATGCACGTAGCATAAAAATTAATAAAGAAATTTCTTTCTCTTTGTCACCTTTAACATTTTAAACATTGTGATAGGATACTTAATACTACTAGCTTAGTTATCATTGTACCATCTCCTACCACCATTAGTAGACTTCTGTATTTTCATTCAACTTTTATGTAAGCATCTGCCCTTTCTTTCATTCTTCAGCATTCTCCATTTTTCTTCTTTTCTTCTTGGTGAGGCAAGTTCCATTTCACTCTTCGATTTTTTTAATTTAATTACCCAAGTAGTAATTTTTCATGCTAATTTATTTGCATCTGACGAAGTGGAAATGGTGTCGATAGTGAATATAAGGAATTATTCTGACTGGCTAATTTTAGTCAAACTTGGATAGATATACAATTGTGGGAGTTGCATTTAAAGAATGGGATGGAATGAAAGATATAAAAATAGCAAGAATTAATAATAATACAAATATTAGAGAAACCAATGGTATTATAATACTGTAACTAAAATGTATTGTATAAGTTGTATTATCTTGAAACAGTAAACTATACCCTGGTTGACACCAATTAAAAGTAACTTAGCATCTTTGTAACTGTCATGTAATCTAAGTTATTATATTACATTTATATTGTTAAGTACGAAATTATAACATAGATGTTATACATCGTTATGTATGTGTTACTTACTGTTAGTTAACTGAAACTGATGTTGACTAGAGAATTATTTATATTTTCATTTACACATTAAGATCGCAACGAACGTTGATCAATCAGATTTATACGTTGAAATAAGAATGGTTTTTCTCTAAAGATCAACTTATCGAATGTCTATGACTAATATTTTATTGGCGTGAGGAATATATCGGACATTATTGGCATTCAATAAAAGTAAAAAATTGGAATAGAAGAAAGTAAATTTTCCACAGAAAGACCGTCTGTGACGACGGTAACTTTTAAGAATTTAATAGTTCTCCTCGTCTCTCTGTCCGTCGCGTTCATAGACATCACTAGGGATTTATAGTTCGACTTTTCCGGGCTAAAACGGGTCTCGTGCATTACCCGGCACGATAGACGAGGAGCACGAAGTCAAGGGTCCCGAGCTTAAATCGAGTTTACTCCAATATCGAATTTCGCTGGAAGCAAAGTCTCCGGTGTATTGTCTTGAAAAACCGGAGATACAATATCGCTGGAGTTACTGGCTGAAGGCATTATATAGTTTACATTTACTTTACAAGAGCCAGCGGAATTTTGTCACCGTTTGATGAGATCAACGATCACGTCAATCGAATTTTCAAGTCGAGTTATTTTATAACATTCACTTTATTATTCATACATTGATAATTTATATATAGCATCGCATAAAAGCTTAAAGGGCATGTAAAACTATAATTTATATTATAACAATATCGAATAAAATGAGATGCAGGATGAATAAATTTTGACAACATAATTTTGTTAATGCGCAATCACGTTACATTTAACACGAAGTTGAGTAGTTGGCAAAAGTTACGCTAGCTAGTTACGCCTTTTCATTTAGTTTGCAATAATTTAAAGTTTATCTAGTGTTGAAAAAAGAGGAATAAAAAGAACAAAATTAATTTACATTTAATTTTATTAAAGAATGGACAAATTCATATATGAAGAAATTCGGGATTCTTTATGATGTTGCCATCTCGTGACTGAGAATAAAGCTGCAGCATATACACGAATACATCTGCGTTTTGCTGACGATTGTACAGAGCAGGAATCTTCTGTATCGACATCCAATGCATTTTCTGCTATAGATGCGCTTCAAGGTTAGAAATACGAGCTTACTTGTGCCGATAATTCAGTTCTCTGAATCATTGTATACATATATATGATTGCTTTAAATTAAAAATTATAACTAGAAATCTTGTTAAATGATATTCAGTTAGATAGAATTGAGAATTAGGTAGACATAAAATTGTTTCAAGCGCATAGTTCTTTTAACGATTGTTACATTGTTTATTTCTTTGTCACACACCTTATTATTATCTATCGTATGTGTTTTCGGATCTATAAATTATGTTCTTTGTATCATATGATAGGATCATGTATTTATATTACAATATTAATGGAGGGATATTTTATTCTTAAATCCAAACCACCTATTATGTGACTCTTTAACGATAACAAGGATATCGTTGCAGGTTTTATACATGGTAATAAAAGGCAACAACAGTATATAACGACATCAAAATAACGCTGTCGTTAAAATTACAGAATAAAGATCTAAAATAATATAATCTTGGACATCGGTCTAGTGTTAAATACTATTATATACTACACGGTATTAACATCGTGTGCTATATAACATCGAGAAAATAAAGATTTATTTTAAACGTACAAATATAGTATATGTAATAAATTTATATCTGTTATTCTCATCTCAATACAATATATCAATATTATTTAATTCGAGGGAGGAAAATAGGAATTATTGATTTAATATTAATATTGTTTTATTTTTAATTGCATAAAGTTGCAATAAGATTAAGCATGTGAAGAATATTTTTGTATTGTTATTAGAAATATTTTTTAAAAGGATATGTTTGTTCATACAATTATTATTACATAAGTCTTTATGGTATAAGGAAAACGTTGGAATATTATTACTTTTATTCTACTATTATAAATGTTGTAAAGATAAAACGCAGAAATGGTTAATGCGTACCGCCCGATTCTTGTAGATGTAGATTATTCGAAACACGCATCTCAAACTAGTCACGTCAACCAAAGTAAAAACTGAAACTGTGTGATGCTTATCTCTCTCCTACATCTATTATGCGCATATATTTAAAACTATCTTACTATGTTTATTCTCCTCTGCATAAGAAGGCATAATCGTCCGTTTTCCTGTGCCTGTCCTTGAGCTTTGGTCTTGAATTAGTTTCCAGTCGTACCTATATAGCGTAAAAGAAATTTTCAGGTAATTAAAAATTCATTCTCGTACTCTTATTGATTATAAATTTGAAAAATGTATAAAAAAGATAAAACGTCAACTTTGTTTTAAATAAATTAGATTTTGATGTCTTTATAATACGTTTGGTATTATAATATTCATGTTATACATTTTATTTATTATGTTTTCTGCTATTTATTGATTAAAGCTAGGATTCATATGAAGCGAAATATGTGAAATTTGAATTATGTACACTGAACGCGCTACTTTGCAAACGTAAGAATATTCGAGTAAAAAAACAGGAAATTTCAAATAATTTCGTATTCATATGTTCTTTTCAAATAATTATTATTTCGCTCTTTTGTTCTAATTTAATAGACAGATGTTCTAATTTAATATAAAACAAGAAAAATAAAAAATATAATTACAAATGTAACGTTTCGTCAAATATTTCCATGTTCTAATTATTAAAAAATAAAACACTAAATTCTTTAACAATCTCATATCTCAGCATTATTTCGTTCATATATATTCCGTTATTTATATATAATATGTATATTATTCCAATATTATTTTATCCTTTTGTGTTAAAATCAAATTTCTTTATTAATTGCATATGAAAACGAGATAGAATATATAAATTGATATTTTATAAAAATCTTACAATAGCGATTTATAATATTTACGCATATAAATATTTTCCTTGTACAAAAATCATATCTTATTATTTACGAATATGTGCTGAATATATTTTGATAGATGATAGAATTTTCATAATGAATGTAGCAGAATATTTTAAAACTGAATTTGATTGAGTTTGGAATAGAATGCGCATCATATGATTTGATATATTAATACATTTTCAAATGACAATTATACGCGTAATAAGCATACTTTCAATATAGCATTTAAATATCTTTTTGTATAATCTTATCTCACTGTAACATGTATGAATAATATCTACACGTTTCCTCGTGTAAAATGGTAAAGATAACGTTTACGTATTCCATAAACAAGAGAGAGATGAATTAAAAAGAAAGAAGATACAGAGAGAGGAATTTACGTTTACATTCGAGTATTACATGTACGTTTGGAGCAGGAGCGTTGGAGCGGATGCTCCGCTCCCGCTCGGCGAGGAGCGACCGCGCCGCACCGCAGACAGGCAGAGGGGGTGGGGCGCGGCGCGTGGGGCTGCGCGGGTCACGGCTGTCACTTGTCAGTCCGTCGCGAGCGCTCGCATCGTCAAGTTCGTTCTACTCCGTTCTTCTCTCTATCGCGTACGTTCGCCGAGCGCATATCTTTGAAAATTCACATTAATGTCACGCCCGCGGAGTCTCGGGAAAATCGCGCCGCCGCGATTTGTCGCGGTCTTCATACGGCTACGTCGATTTTCGCGCGATTTCCACTTTTTGTCCGGTGCGGTATAGTCACCTGTCTTGGCGCGCGCGCGCGCGCCCGCGCGCACATCGCGTGTCCCGTGTCCCGTGTGTGTGTGTGTGTGTGTGTGTGTGTGTGTACGTGTACGTGCACGTGTACGTGTATGTGTGTGTCGTTCATGTGTCGCGTTTCGGTCTCAAATCCCTTGGAAATTCATCGCCTATTCATCTTGTCGACTGCTTGCCAATAAGTGCGTGCAGTGAGAGAGGAGCAGCGTGTTGTCTGTGTGTGTCCTTTGGATTACTGGGAGCGCATCCTGCAGCGAGAAGTTGTCATTGAAATTTGAATTCGCAACGCTCGAAAACGCAGGTACGATTCTTTCGAGAAGACTATGGCTGAATTTCTCGTTATTGATACCAATGCAAAATGAGAGCGCAGTGGAATTAAACGGAATTTTATTTTGACGAAGCGCGAGTCACTGCTCCGAAATGGAGTTGTGTTACTTTTCTCTCTCTTTCTCTCGCGTTCTCTCGCGTTCTCTCGCGTCTCGTCGTGCACGCCTCGCGCTTCGATGATCGTGGGAGCCGCGCGCGTTTTAAAACGAGCACGTTGCATCGAAACGTTATTTTATACGATTTTATTTGACGATTTTCACAATCATCGCATTCGTTCAGAACGTTCTGTTTCGATAAATACAGGTCAACACGATTTGTTTCTGCGAATTTCGTCGCCCGTTTTAACTGCGGTATTTCACGCGTTAATACTTTTATGTTTTTTTCTGACATCGACGAAAAAAATGTCGATATTTTTTAAACGATTTTTATAAAATGCAATACATTAATATAGTATATATAACTACAACTTTTATCTAGCTATGTGACTCGTGCGTTTCTGTAATTGTCAGGCGTCATACAAGTTTGCAATGCATTTTTAAAAGTTATAACTGATGCTTTTATTATTTTTGTATTATCGCATTATTCAGTATTAGATATTTGTATGTATTATCATAATTCTGATGATATTTATAATACTTTTTAATAAATTTATTGGCACTTATGAATTACATGATCTAATCGTTATATCGAAATACGCCGATATTTTTTGAAGGAAAACAAATTTATTTTATTTACAATTTAAGAAATTTTTGTCAATCTATGCGCATTTCATTTTGCATTGCGTATATATAGTGTTCATTCTCAAGATTTTTTTTTACTAGAAGAACAGAATCACGATTGTGATTCTGTTCTTATAGTTATATATTACGCATCCAACGTATCTTTAAAAAAAAAAGCTGCTATATTTTACGATTATTCGCGATGAACTTGTAATTCGATACACGTCGAAGCTCCCGGTACTTAAACGAATTCTCGTTAAAAATTTATATTTTTATAGATATACTTTTGATAATATCTATAATTTGAAGATGACATGTAATAATTAAGCTGCTTTTGTTTAATATTCGTATCTTGAGATTTTTACGATTTCGCGAAATAATTTTTTGCGATTACGAAGCTTCGGCAAAATCGGCGATTTCTTCTTAGTTCACGTGTCTTGGCAAACGCACACGCCTAGAAAGTACGTCATAGCACACATGGTCGCGTTACTCGCGTTATTCGCGTATCGCTCGCAGATCGCGCGCACCTGTTGTTTCGCGCTTATGCGTCTCAACCTCAACGTCGTGCGTCGCGTCGCGTCGATCGTCGCGAGGTAGACCCAATGGCTGCGCGTAAATTATACGCGCATGCCTGTGCGCGAGCATATTACTCGTTTAGTCGTTAAGATTCTTTTAACATTCGCGAGCCATATGAAGGACGGGGAAAGACGGGATCCGTCGCGAGTAACGATGACCTAAATGCAACAAACGGCCGTCAGCGCGTTCTTCGCGAACGCTTCGAATACCATATACGCTTTTTTGTGACGAGTCTATAAATTAATCGGCTGGAAATTGCAAAACTTGCGAATGCAGGATACATCCTTGAAACGTTTTTTATTACATTGTTATTATTACAATATAAAATAAAAAATGATCGAAATATGGAAAATGACGTTCTACGGAGGTAATACCTACATATAGGTAATATCGAATAGTGAGAAACACTTCAATTTATTTTAAGAAAATTACGCGATTTGTGGATTAACTTCGTGTCTTGATTGTTAAACGCTAACATTATAGTTTACTTTATCAGGGCGAGTTCATCAGATTGCTTCTCTGACGAAGTGAGCTACAATAATCATGAAATGTTGATATTTAACGATGTATCAAGATCTGGAATTAATGCTCAAATCGAATTATTTCTTTGAAGAAGAAATCTCAAAAATATTATTTAATTATTTTTAGATATTTTTCATAAAATTTGTTCAATTGTATAAAACAGTAAATATATTTAATTAATTGAGAGACACAATAAACAAATTCAAAAGTCATTGACAGCAAAAAACATTGTTGGAAAAACTTGAATATCTGCGTGAGAGATTATCGAATTATTCACTTACGCTGCTTCATAATAAAAGTGAATGGACATAATTGGAAATTTTTATTTTAATTACTTATTCTTGTATATTTATTTTGTTAATTGCCAGGAGCTTGGCTCAATTATGAGTATATTTAATTAATCGATAGAGAGAATTTACTTATAATTGAAATAGAGTTAAGTTAAATGCCATGTGCATATCGCTCCCTTCAAAAGTGACTTAACTTAAATAATTAATTTCCTAGAAAAAGTAATTAATACTATTTTTATCTTGATAAAAAATTCATTTCACAGAAAATTATTAAGTAATCAAATAATTTGGCAAAAAAATGTATTCTTATGATCAAACGCCATTTTTGTTTTATTTTTGTTTTACAATTCTTAAAAAACCACTCTTTTTGAATTGTGACGATTTCTTTTAAAATGAAGTTAAATTATTTCACTTTTGGTGACTAATAGAATAATGTTTACTCAACTCATTCATAACTCGAAAATCACGCATTTTGAGTTGTATCACTTTTGAAGTAAGAGAGCGATGTAATCTTAATTGTCACAGTCATGACGGCGCGGGCGCCCCACCGGTCGCTATCTCAAACGTGCTTTTCGGAGCGGATGTAGCGTCATTTGTCGGTATATAATTATAGTTAATTATCTTGTAATTTTTTTATGGTATGACGAATGATTCGCGTGATCATTAAAGGCGGAATTCACGCGTTCATTGTAAAGACGTCACTTAGAGAAAGCTTGAAATTGCGCTATTCAACGTACGTTTTGATGAAGTCATTGTACAGAAAAACTCTCTATTTTATTATTATTTTTTTTTTACTTTTTATCCGTATTTTCTAAAAATACTTTTATTTACTTTTTATGTTTATAGATAATTTGATTATACTTCTTGTTCGCAATGGTGACTAATGTAGTAATTCAAATCATTTTCATCTTGCGAAATCGTCCATCGAACAATCGTTGCCAATTGAAATGTAATTTATGGTTCAACTTCTTAACGAACGTGTTGAAAGAGAAAGTGAATTGCCATTCTGTCCGTTCACTTTTAATATAAAGCAGCGGAAGCGGTAATTTGTCATACGAAGATTCAAGTCAATAGTTTTTGCAAACAGTTTTTAGAGTCGTTAATGAATTTTTTAAACCCGTCTATTTTTCATCGATTAATTAAATATATTAATTGTTTTGTATAATCAAACAACTTTTTATGAAAAATTATTTCAAAAATTCGAAAGATGAGAAAGTACTACGTCGTTGACACAGGCGTGTGTGTATGCTAGTATATATAATATAAGATTATCATATACATAGATATTTGAAAAGAATTAAATAGATAATGCAGCTACGGAATTAAAATCCAATTATAGAATAAATTACAGACATCTCGTGCGAATTATAAGTTAACCATTACATAATTATTTATAATCCAATTTACATGTACAATTAGTACGATGTATAATATACATATATACGATTTAATAGTCATATTTCATAAATTACTTTATTTGTATTAAGTGCAAAAGAATTACTTCAAATTTTATTTTATTTGACGTGAAAAAAAGTCTAATATAATATATTATTTTATATTAAATTTTTATAAAATATCGAAATATCTTACGTGTGACTTCAATTAACTATTTACTATTGTTTGATTAATTAGAATACATTATTTTGCTGGTTATTTTTGTGAGCTTTATTCTTTCTATAATCTTTTTTTGTTATTGAAAATTATCAAATGCATTTTAATAATAATCAAGATATGCTATCGTTATGAAACGTTCTAACCAACGTGGATATCATCGGATACTATATACATATGATTCATTTGCGATAACATAACGATGCGAAATGAAATGAAAATGCATTCTATTCTTATTATTCTTTGTAACGCATTGACGTAGCTTAATTTTAAAATCGCACATTTTTCGATACTTTACGGAGCATTTTGTTGTCGGATCGACAAAAAAATTTCGCTGATATTCGTGTCCAAAATTGCCAGTTACGTTCACGTTCTTTTTCCGGGTAAGATCGCAGCGGCGAAAAAATAACTGGTGTAATTTCCCGACGATGTGTGCCACGATTCCTCTTTTTGGATGGCGAAAGAGATCGAAATGGCCGAAGCGAAACATTCGCCAGTCACGGATATCCGGGTGCAGCGCCTGGATGTTCGTGCACGGTGAGCATAATTAATAATTTTGGAGCGCGCCGTACGGCTGGGCAAGCAGTCCCTCATTTTTTTCTTCCGCACTACTTTTGTTCGTTGAATAATATCTAGCGCGTCAAGGTGGAGTTTGAAATCACCTGGCCGAATCGCGCTGTGTGGGGTTAAGCGTTAGACAACCCCCGTATCGTAGCCCCCATCTGTTCGTATCCCTTTTAAATTCAGCCATTTCAATCCTCTGTCCCCTCTCTCTGTCTGCTTGTCGATTTAAATCAACCTTTGAGAAATGCTGTATTAGATTTCCATACTTTGCTCTTGTTCTTGTCGCATTATGCGTTTGTATAGACTATCTCAATTTGTGTTATATGATATATGTATACTTATATATATATATATACACATATGTTGCGATGTTGTTTTATTTTGTAAGAACCATACTTTTCGTGTGTACATGTATATATATATATATATATATATAAAAGCTTCCACGCCTGCAATTTTTACAAAACTTTCTAAACGTGTCAGAGTTATATACATCAAATAGGTAATAGTTATCGATTATTATTGGTATATATCTTCATCTCATGTTCAAATCGAAATACGATTTCCGATACGCCAAAACTTGGGAAGGCTAACCAAACAGTTTTCATCGAAACATACGATTGTTGCACGCACAGTAATAACCATCGAACGGGTCAAGCGAATGGTGTATGTGTATACAACACGTGATAGTGATAGTGATCATATGCTATTCGATATTGTTTTTATTTTGTTCTCACGCAATAGAGGTGTATTTGAATTTATCTGGGGGCACATAGCATCGTTTGGTACAGAAATGGGATGGAATACAGACTCGGAGAAAATTAGTTAAACCACCCCTTCGGCATCCTGTCGCGTATCTCTTTGGGGACCAATTCGATTAAGTGAAGAAAAACTGTCATATGCAGATTTATTGTGTCTTTGAATTCAATAGCGTTAAAAGCAGATGAAAATTTCGATATGTTCTTTTGCCGTAAAATTATGTAGTAAAGATATTCGTGGAATTAATTCTGCATTATTGCTTACGAAAATGTAAGCTGCTTATTTTGAAAAGTAATAAAAACTCAATATTTAAATATTGTGTAACTTCAATGAAAATTGAATATAAAGTACTTAATATGTACTCGTGATTTTACGAATTTTCTGAAAAATTATAAATCTACTTCGCAATAAACGATTAATATACATTTACAAATGATATATGTAATGTATGTGAAATTGAGAGAGAGAAATTTTGTGGATTATATTAAAATTATGAAATTTTAATGTTCTCATTAATTTTACCAAAGAATGTTCGAATAAATAATACATATTAATATTAAATTAATTTCATGATTTATTATTAACGAGATTGTTAAGTACTAAATTTATTCAAAATAATTATGTATTATTATTAAAGTCAAGTAATTGATAGTTTGATGTCCTTTTTTGCTTGGTTATCGCTACCACATATGTTGTCTATGTTATATCCGTTTTTCATTGTACCCGTATTGTTCTTATGTTACGCGATATGTCGCGCGAATCTTCTGATTAACTAAAGTGTTAAAATTATGTTGATACTTACGCATACGATTTTACGATCGCCATTTGCCTGCAGCTGTGTGATCGTAACAAAGTAACTACACTGTAAAAAAATTACATGTAAAATTACATTATAACAATTAGAATGGGTAATTTCAAGACCAACACAATTAAAGTATATATTTACATATACTTAAGGTAAAGTCAACTTACGAATAAAATTATTCTTTTATGTAGTAGAAAGAATTTGTAAAAGTGTAAATTTACAAATGATATTAAGTTTATAGAAGTATTTAAGTATTAATTGTTAATGAATTACGTATAAAATTACGTAAAATTTTTCTTGAGTCATGTCATGATAAAAATGCAAATATAATATGTGTGATTCATTATCATTACGTTATATAATATTATAAAAATATGCACGCACACACGCACGCACGCACGCATTTACTCATAAAACGTATAGAATATACCATTTTATTATTGTAATTTATCCGTTTAATATGAAGACATAAAGATATATTTACATGATTAAAAGGAAAAGTACTAGTTTTTGTAAAAACGTCCAATTTTGTATATTTCCAGTATAAATTACGTAATTTTTACACATGTTATTTATGTAAGTTTACATACTTTTTTTACAGTGTACAAGACGCAGACAAGTCCACACACAGACACTTGGTGTAGAATATTTTCCTAACATATTTATCTCAGTTAATAGAGCAGGGACAATTCGTATTTTTTTTATTAAAAAAAGTAAAGAAAATTATGAAGAACAATGATATAAATATTTTGTTTGATTATTTTGATCAGTTTGCCTGAAACGATAATAACTTACATCGTGCAAGTATTATATTGCAAGCTACAATAACTGTGATTAAAGACTGCAGAATTAAGTTTGTATATTGATTCCATTTAACTCATAATTAGGTTGATGAAGAATCGCACGATTGGTATCATCCGCATCTATATTGCTGTACTGAGAATAAGCGGGATTTGTTTTCTAGAAAGACTGCAGCGCATAGTACAATCATGAACGTTTAGGTCTAAGCAGTTCATAGAAGCCGGTCTTAATAATCGAGGTTACCTATGAATATCTCGCGCATGCAAGAGAGAGATCAAGGTCAACTTCATTTGTGATCGAACGTGGTGATTATTAGGCCTCAGAATATTTTTTTAATGTCGTTTATATACATACATACATGTGTGCGTGTGTGTGCGTGCGTGCGTGCGTGCGTGTTTGTGTGTGTGTGTGATCGTCAGTCTGTTTCGTCGTTTGTATATTCCTATTTACATAATCCATTCTGGTACATATCGCTTTCTCAATTCACTTTACGCTATGTTTTCTTATCGCGTGTTGGAATCATTGACTTGTCTTATCTCTATTGTTTCAATACAGCTATATTAACGTGAAATAACGTGTGTATCTATTTGTTCAATCAGTGGGTGTTTCTGGTCAAAAACCTTGATATCTCAATATTTTATGTAGAACAATAACCTTTCTGGACGCCTTGCAAGTTTTAATATATATTCGCGCAAGAATGTAGTTGGCTAATTACAAATCTTTTTTCGAGCATAGAATTATATTATAAAGAATTTTCTTTTACGTTAGGAAGAAACCGAATGTAATTCTTCTTTTTTATTGCACATATAAAATAAGTAGACACTATTCTAAATAAGTATTAGAAATTAAATTATAGGCATTTTTTAATTACAAAAAGTTGAAAATTAATTTTTCAAAGAAACTATAATTAAAAAAAGCAAGTTTCCCGAGGCTCTGTTTATTATGAATAAGAAAATATTCATATGTTTATATTTCTTAATATTTATAATATTTTTATTTTTTATTAATATCTTTTATCAAAATAGATGAAGCTATATATTCATTAAGTAAACGTTATAAATGCTGTAATACTGCAGATTGATAATGTATATTCGATTCGCTGTTTGCATCATCCGTCTTCACACGCAGCCTCGTCGTGATCGGATCGCTTTGAACCATGATGCGGATGTATGTGCGGGTCTACAGAGTGGTAATTTGTTTGTAATTTAGTAAGGCGGTGTGGTCGAAAGTTTGGTGCAGAGAATGTAGCACAGCACTAATTTGTCACTGCCGTTGGGTACTGGTTTCGAGAAGCCCTTTCATGGGGCGCAAGACCGACCCAACCAGTGGTACAGTTTGATCAGAAAGGAACATGCGTGGATTTGTCTGTCGATAAACCTTGAAATATGAAATATAAAATGGAATATAAAATTTTTGTAATATAAAATTATATGACGTTTATCGTTATATTTTATATTAGCTTCAGATATCATCTAATAATTCTTCAGGGAATTCCTATCATTCAATAAATATTATTTGTACTATATTTTATTTGTTCGTCACTTTTTAGTAAATGATTCATATATTTACTAATATTGCGCATTTATGCGCATTTGCTGTGTGAAAATCTTTGTGTTAGAGCCATATAAGTTTTTTATATGGCTTTCATTAATCTTTTGAAGTACTGTGTTACAATTTGTTTATTATAAATGGTTTTCTCGTATATATCTACTTGTATCATTTGCTCACAAATAAATTGATTCTTTATCAAGTAAATCTTACCATGCTAAAAAAATCTTATGAATATTTATGGGTTAATAATTAACAAGCTGTGAAAATGATTTTACCATATTTTGTTCTTAGAGATAATCTTTTATCATATTTATTATGAAAGCAGGACGGATTTTCCACTTAATAAATGACATAATATGAATAGAATGGCTATTTGCACACATTTATCCATACTGACGTTACATCATTCATGCGATATAACGCTTATTAGGGGGATTACGCAACGCTACGGAGCCACATGTTAAATTTACGGAAGAAAAAGAGTATGTTGCGGATATCGTTACGTGTGTGCTGTAAAGCGATGCTAAAAGCGAGATTATAAAGCGGCGATCTAACCGAATACACAATGAAATAAAGTACGATGAAAATTTTAATGATTGAACCAAAATGTCGACGAATACTCGACATTGTAAAGCGAATTTACAATGGCTTGCATGCAAATCATTAAAATTTTAAACTTGCATGACATTCGCTGAATGAAAAGCAACAGAGCTAGAATAACTATCCTATGTTCGAAATTCGACTGTTAATTGACACAAAAAGAAATAAATTTAAGAGACGTACTGTTTATTTGAAATTTGTTCAAAACTATATGCTTGGTTCAGTTATTTTATTAGCTTTTAAATTACGTAATGAGACAAGTAAGAGTATGTAACGTTTAGTGAAATTTCGTGCAAGTTTGTGTAATAAATGTAAATGTTTGTCAGATACGGAATGTTGGCGAATGTTTGTATACAAATTATCGAATAATATCGTACACCTATGTCGTGATTGTATTGAGTATTCGTTATGCGAGTTATACCAAAAATATCTTTTGAATAATTTAATTAAATGATACAGTTAAGATGATAATTAAGTTTTCTAGATGAAAATGTTTAAATTAAACGAAATGAAAACTTTTTTTGCTGTATTAAGAATTTTTCTCTCAGATAGAATTTTTCATAGATATATAAAAATCAATACTCCTAAGAACATATACCATTGGATGATCAGTAATATGAAAAAATAATATAGCTGATTGCAATAATATTTGATTAATGTATGTATGTCATTAAAGCATTCCAAATTGATTTAATATCGTTTGTCAAAATGCGGAGGATTTAAGAAAAGAATGAAGGATTTAGCCAATTACTACACGAATTAGATCAAGATGCTCGAAGTCCTTTGTTTCATGAAATCTCCTTTATAGTAGTTCCTTCTTCGGCCCATCAGTTATGTTCTTTTCTTCTTTTGTTCTTCTTGTTTTCACGTCGAAATCATAACTTGTTCCTTTTGTGTCAAGATATCTGCCCCTACGAACACATCCTTTTCTACCTGGGCTCCAAACTTCGTTAAAGGTTTCAATATAAGAGAAAACTATTGTGTACTTTTACGGAACGATTTTGTTGGACAATTTAAGTTACATGTACACACATTCGGAAATTTTTCATTATTTTTCATCATTTTAAAGAAGAAATATGTTTATTTTTCGTTTCATTTATGTATCATAATTATATTATAGCTATCTCAGCAAACACAGATATAATTACTATGTAACATATACATAAATATACATTATTTACATCTATGTTAGGTAGCATTTATATTCATGGTTTGTTGAGATTATATACATATGCTGTTCACACGCACGCACGCACGCACGCACGCACATTGTAATAGTCCGCATGATTTTTGGGAGGTTTCTGATAATTTAAAGAAAGGTCGAAACATGAATTTTATATATATATATATATTCAACTGTGTTTCACACAATTTATAACTTGCAACTAAAAAATTGAAAAAAAATTTTAATAAAAAATTAAGGTCACTTTGAATTTTTTAAATAGCACTAATATGCATTTTTTTAAAAATATATATAATATTAATACGGTCTTTAAGATAAATTCAACGCACTATCTGGAATGTCACTTTTATTGACGTTTTATTGATTTAATATTAAATTTGCAGCATTATTTTAAATAGCAGTACTTAATAAGCTCTGACTAAAAATGTAAACATTGAAAGCTGCCTAGAAACTATTTTCGCATTATAAACTTCTTTAAAATAACGCTGTAAACTTAATAAATTAAATATTAATAAAATCAATCAAAAAGTGACATTTTCGACAGTGCATTGAATTTGTTTTGAAGACACCTATAATGTTATAAAATTGCATGGTGCTATTTAAAAAATTTAAAGGATAATCTTAATTTTTTTTAAAAAGTTTTATTTCAAATTTTTGTATTGCAAGTAACTTGCATAAAGTAGATGAATAATACTTTTCAATCTTTTTTTAACTATTGGAAACGTCCCCAAAATTATGCGAATCATAAGGCTTATGCCTTATGCGGTTTCCCTGTATATCAATTTTATTAATTATTTTAATAATTTTTTATCTTATCTAGATAATTTGTATGTAACTCTTAGTTTATGTCAGTCATTATACAATTTTTCACACCTTTAGACGCGTTGTTAATGCAGGAAT
>NW_017257021.1:582345-588102 GCF_001594055.1 Mycetomoellerius zeteki | reverse complement strand
CATTCATTCCGTGCTTCCGTAATGATTAATTTTGACGGCGTAAAAGAAGGATTGTTTTGAAAAGGAGCCTCATCGTTTCATATTCTTCGCATTACAACGTATCTTCCGGGTGCCGCGGGAAATTTATCTGACCGCAGTATCGTTTTATTCTGAAGGAAGCACGGTTCGTCGGCGTAAATCGTAAAATTTAATTAATCAGTCGGTGGAATTCCTAGATGAAGCTAGTGTTTCTAGCTGCTATTCATCCAATTAATGTGTGTACTAATAAGATGTTTTTGTTTTCCGTTTACGATGACTAAAGCATATACATTTGTAGATATTTCTTAACACTACAATTTGTTCGTACGTAACGTTATACTTTATTTAAGATTAATTCTCAACCGGTTCTCAACTTATCATGTGTGTTTATCTTCCATGACAAAATTATATTCGTTGATTTTTACAAATAGAAAAATATTTTTCTTCCTATATATTAATTTCTTGATTTTTTAAAGTTCTTTTATCATTATTATTGTGTTTTATAGTCATGCGACTTACAGTGATTACGTAAAACAAAAATAAAATATTTTTTGTAAAAATCATTGTAAAAATCGTCGAAAAAGAACTTGTTTCCACATTGTAACAAGAAAGTCGCTCGAAGTTTTGCCCGATCTACTTCTAGTAGTTTGAAGAAAGAGAAGTAGCCCGGTGAACTGGAACGATTTAATTAGTCGTTTAACGAGGTCCCTTTGGCTTTCTCCTGAGAACGGGGGTAGAAATCCTTAGCGAGTAATCGTCGAGTGGACTGTGCGCGAATTTTACGATTCTCCAGAAACTGCCGTTCCTTCAGTTTGTATGTCCGCCAAGATAGACAAACGCTCGAATCTTGCTGTGTGAGCCAAATAGAGAGAGACGCGATATCTATTTTTGGAGCACTTGTTCGTTACGCTACAACTTGCACGAACATGTATGCACAACATTTACGTGTTTGCCATCGTGATTCGTTACTCCGCACACATTGGGGATCGGCAACCTCTGGAAGCGCATAAGATTATTTATAATACCAGTCACTTTGGCGCGCCGCTTCATTTTAAGTCTTGCCCGAGATATTCGATTATTATCGATTATGTGCAATTAACTGACTATTCTTAAATGTCTGTTCGAGACCGTCGCGTCGGTCTCAATTTGGCATCGCTTTCTTTTCTCATTTCCTGCCGTTTCTTTTTTTGTTGAAACTCGATAGTATCTTGATAGAATTATTGTATTAAATATATCATAATAGTATTTGAACCGACTTCGAATTCGACTTTGACCGATTTACAATGACTAATAAAGAGTCATTATAAATTTGATAATAGTTATATTTTGAAGTACTATGCTTTATTTTCTATTCTCAATTATAATATGTTGAAAAAAATGTAAAAATTCTCAAATCTTAAAAGAAAATATTCTGATCGTTTGATAAGAACCCTTTTCAAGATTAAAACATCAAATGCTGTATAAGTAAGGCTATTAATTGTAAGTAAGACAGTCTCTTGTACATTATTATCATTTTTATATTTCTATTAATAACTTTATAATGTGTTTATAAGTTTCATAATATACTGATTGTCATTTTCATGTTGTATTAACTACTCAATAGTACAGCCATAAGTATAAAGCACTCTTAATTTATTTGAATTTTTTGGAAAAGGCTGTGATAAAAACCAAAGGAAAAAATTAACAAAATATTAAAATTATTATGAAAATAAATAGTATTTTTTAATAAAACTTTTTAAATTTTTGATATTTTTAAATTTATTTTTTCGTTAGATATACATATTATAGAACATTTACATTTTATCGAGGTGTTTTATATTTATGGGCAAGAGTGTATAATATAATATATTTTACAAAGACAAAAGCACAAATATTTCAAATAAAGAGAAAAGAATATTGTGAAAATTCTGATCCTTTTTTTTTGCAAGGCCAATTGTATGTGAATGCGCTTAATCCTTAGTCTCGTGCAAGTTTCATGAGTGAATAAACGACAGTATAGGAGAACTATGCCAACTGCCAACTATTATGTAAGACGTTATGACTCCTTCGTCTACTTCTTCTGTTTTTCATATTTTCTGTCTCTTCTGTTGCTGATTTTATTTTGCATAGTCGCGTGTGTCCCTGTTGTGATATTCTAAATAGAATGTTCGTACCTAAAATATTTTCTCATTAACGAAGGCAAGGGTGCGAAAACTTATCTAAACAAGTGAGAGCTTTTTTTTAGATAAAAATAAGATAACAAATAAGATTGCATATTTTGTTCTGATTGAAAATAATTTTCAAAAAAGGTTGAAAGTTTAACAATATAGTTTATATAAAATTTTTAACTTTTTTATACAGTTATCTTCTGAAGATAAAAAACTCATGTTTATTATCGATTAATAAGACAAAAAATAATATATAAAAATAATAGATAAAATAAGTAAAAATAATAATGAAACACAACATGAAATTTGATTATCATCACAACATGTGATATTGTACAGTTTTCATTGTTCATCAGAATTTTATAAGTTAAGTCATCTACGTGAGTGTTTGAAAAAAAAATGTTTGAAAAAACGTATCTTTAGAATTTTGGTGTCTATTCCGTTCCGAACTCCATTCTATTCTATTATATACACTGAAAAAAAATATAGTCAATTTTAACAAATATTTAGTTCAATACTGTCAATTAAATATTTATTAAATATAAAGATATATTTATTTGATACAAGAAACATTAATTTGATTTAACAATCATTCTTTTTACTGAACAAATATTTATTTACTGTAAGTAAATGTTTAGTTGGCCGTATTGAACTAAATATTTATTAAAATTGACTATATTTTTTTCAGTGTAATACGTGAAAATAACATTGTCTGTGAATTCGGTTACGTGACTGAGTATTACTAACTCAGTATTACTGGTTTCTTTTATGATATATAGCACGTTTATTAGGCATTTACATAATTGATACTAAGATCTTGAATTGCTTTGGCTGTTCAAGGACTAAGCTGGTACTTCAGTTAACAATTTTTTAATTAAAAATAATTGAATTCTACTTCAAAATTTGTTATAATATTTCTGTTTTTAGGAAGATTTCAATTAAATTCTTATTTAATTTCAGATTTTTTAATCCTTTTTATTGGGTACAGGATTAAAGAAATAAATAGATGAGTAGTGAAAATAAGAAGTTAAGTTTATTTTCTTTTTTACAGAAATTCCTTGTATTATATTGCACAATGATTGAAGATGAGTGTAAAAAGTATTCGTACAGGGGAGATTTTTTGTAAAAAAGCCGTATTTGTAAAATATAAAAATTGACAAATAAAATTTGTTAATAATGAATACAATGGATAGTATGCACGAGAAAAAAAAGTAGCTGTCGTAACTATATAAAAACTGCATGTGGTAACTAAATGGCAGGTGTAAAATATGGACAGCTAAAATATAGGTACTATAGCTAATGTCTTAGCTGTGATATCTATATTATAGCAGCAACAGCAAATCATTTCACTGTAGTTTATAAATTTATAGTTACGGCAGCAAATATATTATAACAAACTAAAATTAGCTGCGGCAGAGAAAATCTTTCTTTCTGTGTATGTTTCTTAAAATGATATATTATAAACAAAGAAGTATAATAATCTATAAATATATTATCCTCTGTGTAGAATTATATATTTTATCATTGATACTAATCATTCGTACATAAATTCATTCGTACATAAATTTTTCTCGAAGAGTTTTTAATCTTCTTGATTGGAAGATAATATATATTTTAATTGTTATGTCTTTTTAAATAAGATAATTTTGAAAATTATACAATCTATTCTGTTCGTTATTAATAAATTGTTAATTAATGTTTACTCTTTCTAAAAATAAGATTTTTTAAAAATAATATTTCCTCCATACGAATTCTTTTTACATTTACTGCATTTAGATTAAGTGTAATAGTAATAGTGGTTTTTTTTATTTTTTTACGAATTTTGTTTTTTCTTTTACGTTATATTTTTTTTTTATTTGCCCGGGTGGAAATTACGACCTGGCGCTATATGGGCCCCATCTAGTTTTTCACGAGTTAATGTAGGCGCTACATTGGAAGACTAATCTGGGGCTATATTGAATGGTAACGGCAATAATGACCAACCCCAATATTGGAAAACTTTCTTGGCCCTGGTTCGCGATGCGCTGTAGGCCCAATATTGGAAAATTGTCTAGGTCCTGGTTCACAAGGTGGTGCCGTTGAAATTTGAGAAAATTGTCTAGGCCTTGATCACGAGGCAGTGTTCCAAGATATTAAATCTGTCTAGTTGCTATCTAGGAAGGAACAGGGTAATCTAGTTAGATTTAAAATAAATTTTAAAAGCATAATGCGTTGTCTATAGTTCACGGAGTAAAAAGCAAGAATAAGAAATTGACCAATCACAGTCGATTGTGAGAAGAATACTGTCGTCGATATATCGACTGTGATTGATCAATTTCTTAGGGCCAGTTTCACCAACGTCAGTTAATTTAATCGGCCGTTAACTGACCAATCGCATTTACTGTTTAGAAGAATTGACCAATTATGGTTGACAGTTAATCACGATTAAGCTTAATCGGAAATTCCACCTTTTCAATGCTCCTTTTAATTGAATTTTGTCAATATTATTCTTAATCGCTAGTGATCACTGGTGATTGACAGTACGAAAAATTTCCGTTTCCGAAAAATATGTCCCATGGGAAACCAGGCTACTTAAAATCGGAACGGAACGATGCCGATTGATTGCCCCTACCGCTTCACCTTTCCGATTCCGTGTTCTGATTCCGTTTTCCGTGCCCATGAGACAGCACCTTTAAGGTGAACGCACATAGAAGTCGAAATAAGCAGTAAGCAGTAAGCAGTAAGACGTAAGATCGCCATCTTTCATATATATAGATATACTGGCAATGTTAACATTGCCTACTTCGTCTTACTGCTTACTGCTTGCTGCTAATTACTTCTACTTCTATGTGCGTTCACCTTTATACTTCTACCATGGTTATTATGAACCGGTCGGGCGCTAGCTAGTTTCCCCCCCCCTCCCGGCTAGTTTTCTCATCTTGGCACCCCAGCATAATTCTGTCTAGCGCCTAGATGAAATACTAGGTAGCGCCCGGCTAGATTTCCGATACTGGCGTGCCACGACCTTCCTCACGGGGCCCAATATAGAACATTGGAATGCCCAGATACATTTCCACTCGGGTGAGTCGATGCCGTAACTCGAAAACAAGTTCATTGCCAAGAACCACCAGCCATCCAATTTTTTCTTGCATGTAGGAGGATTGTTGCTCCTACGTAGGAAGGTACGAACGGTAGTTGTGCTTCTTTCCTCTATACTGTTCTCTAAGAGTATCGACCGCGTCTATACACGCCTACTTCTAGTTCCTAGATATTATAGAGGTTGTTTACCGTTGTGAATTGTTCTCTGTTTTGTCTTTTTGTTAGATCGTGACCAGATCTTGTCAACATTATATACTTTACAATTCTGATTACTCAAAATACTTTCACGATTTTGTTTTATAGTGTTTATATATAATGTTGTTGAATTGTTTTACAGTAAAAGTTAAAAATATGAAAAAAATTGTCTTATAACAATAAATATAAGATATATCATAAAATTAACGTTTTTGGATAATTACAGAAAGTGTGCTTATTATTAGTATTACGTGAACTTTTTAAACGCTTACTTTTATTACACACACACACACACACACACACACACACACACACACAC
>NW_017257021.1:570803-582114 GCF_001594055.1 Mycetomoellerius zeteki | reverse complement strand
CACACACACACACACACACACACACACACACACACACACACACGTAATATTTATATTATATATAAATTGAAAATATTTGAATCGTATAGTATAGATGTAGATCTTTAATCTTATTCTTAAACATTTCCTTTACGCTTATTATTCATTCGACATTTCGTATTATTGGTCAACTATGATCATATTTATGCATGCACCTAGGAAATGAACGGAGGAACTACCGGTTTTAACCACCAACTCGTCTGTTTGCTCTGCTTGACGATTCCTTGCCTCGTGGGCGCACTTAGGCCCAGTTCCACAACTCACGGTTCACCCTCTTAACCGAGGTTCAACTTATTCATTGTTTCTTTCTAATTCTAGAATTGGAAAGAGATGAGAAACTAGTTGAACCTTGGTTAAGAGTTACAACCGTGAGTTGTGGAACTGGGCCTTAATCGAATCTCAGATCTAACAATGTGTTGTATGCATGTGCACACACTCGCGCGCAGGCGAGCGAGACAGATCGTTAGGGAACATGTCGCGCAAACTGGTTTTCGATCAAACGATCGAACCAGTCTAGTAAACTAAAAGAAAACCCTGTTCTTTATATGTAAGTTCTACGAAGAAGTAGAACGATAGAGGTCAGTCTGTCTAGAATTTTCATGTTTTTCTCGAGAAATTTTTTAGTTTTACTTCTACAATGCAATATCCATCGCCCCCATTTTCTCTTTTGCTCTTTTGTTTTGTCATTTTGTTTGAAGTACTCATTTTCTGCAACCAGGAAGTTGCTTTTTCTCGCGGGATGGAAACGCCATAAGTTTTAATGGATGTGATTATCTCGAGTTCCAACCGTGTGAATTTTAAAGTTTGATTTTTTGTTTTTTTTCTGTGCCGTTTTAAAGAATGCCAGGGAGTTACGCGATATTTTTTTAAATAGATATTATGATATTTTTTTGTGATGTATATATCACGAATTAAAGTTATGTTCCACAATTTTTATTACTTTGATGGTTTTTTCATTCATAGGTGATAACACACACATAAAAAAAAAGATAAAACATAGATGTACGATGCAATAAACAAATAAAAGATAGAAGCAAGTTTATGCGACAATAACGCAACAACTAAAAACATTAGGATTAATTTAATTTGTAAGTTTCAAGCTCTTCTCGTATAATTTTGCTTTTTAGATAATTAAATTGAAAATTCTGAGAGAAAAATTTAAAAATATCTGTCAAATTAAGTATTGAGGAAAGACCAGTCCCAACTATGTTAGGAAAGTAAAAGAAAATTTAAATAATATGCACAATTTATTGCAAATTTTACATACGAGATCGATTCTATTCTTTATTTAAACAAAAATTTAAATATATATACAGAAACGTGTATGGCTGCTATAAACGAGCTAATGTAAAACAAATGTCACAACTAAATTTGAAAAATCTTCCCAAAAAATTAATTTTATCTTATTAAATATCTTGGAGAACTTAAACAGTGGTACACAGTGTTCAAATTGTGTAACTATAAGACATTAGCATAATAAACAAACTTGTGAACTTTTCTTATCGAGCGATGTCAATCATAGACAACTAACGAGACGAGGCGAAATTAACGGAACCAGCAAGCGTGTTATCGATCGTAAAGTAATTCCCGTCTTGCTTCCTTTATCGTGTCGTGCATTCACCATGAGACGGCCATCTCCGCTCCTGGTGCATGTTTACACTCTTATCGCGCGAGAACATAGTAACATTCGTGAACAAGACTTGCAGCTGTATCCGTGACATCATGTAGACTTATAAAAGAAAGAGAGACAAAGACAGTGACAGTCTGAGGGTTGTCAAAGTGGAAGAAATGTCCAGGAGAAAGGAGTAGTGCATTTGTGAACATCACGTATGTGCGCACGAAAGCCGTTACATGAAGGTGAGGATGCTGCTTTTTTTTTTACAAAGAACCAATCTGCGCCCATCCAATGACGGGCAGAAGCTGAATATCTCTATGCTGGTCGTGCAACGAGCTTTTCGCGTTACTATGAAAGCCCGAGAGCGGAAGAAACGCCAAGTGAAAGTCAGCTTTGAGCGCAAGTGCACGATATCGTGTCATGCTAGCCATTTTGTTGCCGGACGATTTACGTACATAATGTACACACATATGTATATCGCGAATCTTTCGAAATGATTGTAGTCTATCGTTATCACAATCCACACGCAATGAAAATATTTTTCTATTATAAATAATATTGCCCAATTAGATATGCCTTGTCATAGAAATTATTAGTCTGTTTATCAATTATTAATATCATCTAAGAATTTTTATATAAATATTATGTTATAAGATTTTACGCGCGCGTAATTATAAATGAATTATTATTCTTTGAAAATTGAATTTTTTTAGGAATAATAAAGGCACCTCTTTTATAATGTGTTGCAAAACACTATTTTGCAAAAATACTTACTTATTTAGTGGAAGAAAGAAGTGTTAAAAAAGAAGATTGAAATTTCTTAAATATAAAAATTGTAAATTATAACACGTTATATTTCTAAAAATAAAAATGTAAATTATAACACGTACAGTGTGATTTACTTTAAAAATTTTATACTATTTTATAATACCAAATTTTATTAATGAATAAATCATCGATCGTTAGTTATGATATATTATTTATTTAAATATTCTTGAAACAGGAGCACGGAATTTAGTTTGAGACGTTTTCCATCTTTTCCTTTTTACTTAATTCTTTTCTTGCGCAAAATCAAGAAAATTTTGTGTTAAACGGAATATATCGTCGGAAATCTATTATAATTTGAATGAGAATGCAAGGCGCGATTTTAAGCGACGGAAACGAGTGAATTTATTTGCAGGCAGTTTCCGGCCGATGCAATGTTAAATTGTTTCCGCAAACTTGTGCATAGAACCAGCTTTGTATTAAAATTTTTACTTTGTCACAACTATGATTTTTTATACAAGTATAATTATCCAATAGTAACGGGTGTTGATTTGCTACAAATTGAAGACTTTGTGTGTGTATTTTTTTTTTTTGACAATACAGTACAGGAATGTTTATGTGATTTCTTTATGAGAGACTTTGATCCGTATAAAACGATGATTAAAAGTAGACGTTATTAACTTTACATAAGTTTATTTAAAGTTTATATATGTTTTTATATTTAAAATATTAGCAATATTAGATTAATAAAATATGAATCATTCTATTAAATATAAGAAATTACTTAATAATTTTTGCATAATAAATGTATTAAAATTATGGATTCATCAATGTTGACTTTATAAACTGATTGTGTTTAAAGTTACTAAATTTAATTTTTATTTATTTTATGCAATATTCTTATCACGGTCATATAATTATTTTTCATCAACTTTTGAGATTACATTCTTTATCGTGTCGAAATTTTTATAAGAGGGATGACTCATCTCTACGATCGATTATTTCAACGCGAGAAGATGGTCAAGGAAATGCTACCTAAACCTACGCCTTGTTTCCTTTTCTATGTATTTACGTCTTGTGAACGAAGAAAGATATCGACATTAAGAATAAGAGAAAAAACACGATAATTATTGTTCTTTTAAGAAAATCTTGTTTGAGTGTTCGTAATAATTCGGCTATACAGCCAGAAGAATATTTTTCTTTTATTATGCAATCTATTTTTTGTAGTGGATTAACTATGAATCGCATGCGAGCTTTTATAGTCGCAATAATGCTTTTTTGAATATTGGTGTTTTTATCTTACGTGATTAATAAAATTCTATTAATTCCATATTGCGTTCTGGATAATTTCTGAATAATAATGCGTTATTGATAATAGTTTACTCTTTTCCATGTGAAAGTGATAAAAGATATAAATCATTTGTGCGCGAATCTGCACATTAAAATTCTCTCTCTCTCTCTCTCTCTCTCTGTCACAGGAAGTAAATATATTTGTTTTACTGCGTCACTAAGCAATCTTGTTTCTGTCAAGCCACTGAATACGTGCGTATTTCAAAAACATGAAAGGAATAGGAAGAGAGTGTGGGTATTCACCTCTCATTGCACTGTTTTTGGAACATTTCGAAGCTCCGGATATGACGAGCGTGGAAAATCGTCGAAAGCGTTTCGTCGCTAACAGGAGTCGTCGAGGATTTTACCGAGTTGCGTGGACGAACGGGAGGGAGTTTGGTCCGGAACGAGAGAGGAGAGTCCGGGTTGCGAAGGGGATGTACAAAGGGGTAAAAGCGAGCAGGGGCAGAAGTGAGATCGATACCGCAGGAGAAGTCTGGCGATTCCCGCCATTTCGTCACAACTCGCGCGATTACAATTCATGATATCGTTGCTGACAGTCTATTATTGGCATTGTTGTTCTCTTGATAGAAAAAATTAAAAATTAATTAGTTTTTCAAATAGCCGCCATGATTAAGGGATTTCGATTTTTTATTTCTAATTCTATTTCTACTTCGTATTTTCTAGTTATTTGAAAGGTAATTAATTTTCTGTTTTTTTTAATGAGTAGTAGGATTAACAATGTTATGGATAAAATAATAAAGTTAATTAATTCATAAATAAAATTATATTTATGTTGAAGCAACTTATTATAAATCACGTATTATCAGATTTTTATGTAAGTTATTGTATTGTAAATGTAATCTTCCCTACATATTTTTCTTGATCCGTTTCATATTATAAGTTATAATTATAAGTTTTCTTCGGAAAAATTTTAAAGTCTAATTTTAGATGTTTTTATGCGTAGTCTAGTGGTTTAATAAATCATTTATCCCATTATTCCGAGTGCATCGTTGCATCCGATCTCAACTCAGAACCGATAGCGAGCAGCGACAAGCAGGATATTGAATTTCTCTGTGAGGTTACATCATCCCTTTCTCGAGAGAATATCGTACTCTTGTATCTGCTCAACTACTTATTTTAAGAAAAGTTCTTTCCATGTTGATAATTTAGGTGAACGAATTCTGACACGGCTGTCCAATAAAGTTTTATAATTTAGTCAACCTGCAAATTTAAGGTTCGTATTATGGGAAGAGCATAGGAGTTAATGCTGCAATTTTCCTTTATAAGAAATGCTTGATATCTTTTCAATATTTTGAAAATTTATAAATTATGAATGCAACAAAAGTTTGTAAACTCCTATGCTCAATATGAAATAACTGAATCTATATCTAATATATTCAGCTGCAAGTAAGATTCGCGAATTATTTGTGCTAGTTTATGAATATATTATAGCAAAGCTTCACTTAAGTTGTTTCTCAAATAATCTTACCTCAAAATATGCATCTAATCATACGCAGAAAACAAACTGTAAGCTATTCTTTGAACAGTTCCAGATTGTTATAAATAATAAAAGGATATACATATTATAAATCATGATGTATGATGTATTATGTATATAAATAAGTATATCATACTGAAAATTTAAAATATTAAAACAATTCAATACAAAATTCTGCAAATATTATTTATTATATAAATATTCATAGCATTTAATTTTTATTATAATAAAATATTTATTATTAATTTTAAAACATATTAGTCATAACGCAATATACCTACATTTAAAATATATTACAAATATATCGAGACATAGTATCATTAAATTTTATGACAAACCATGTCATGAAAAAATACGTAAAAAATAAATAAATTGTCTGTGTGCATAATCGAATCTAATGAAAGCATTTCCGAAGATGTGTACATGTCAATGTAGTCGATAATCGCGAATAATACGAAAGCTCGGATGAATGACGAGCTTTCGTATTATGCATGATGACTATGGCGGCTTGATAGAGTGTCACCCCTCTCGGAATAGAGTCTATGGCGTGGATTCATCCATCAAACCCATCGCCGACAAACAGTATTCTGCTGAGTCGCTCTTCCCACATCACGATCTATCTACATAATTCATGAATCTCTTCGGAAACGCCCAGAGCGATACTCTTCGCGGTGGGTCGCGTAATTTCGGAGAGTACGGTGCTTTATCAAAGTGCAGCCTTCTTGGAAAATGCTCAGTGGATAGTCGTCGCGATTCACTTCGATCGAAGGAAAATCTGCGGCATCGATCATCTTCGATAGCCATTTTCATCGCATCATCACGTGTACTTCTTGCAACTTTTTGTTACATTACTGAGTATTCATCTTGAAAGCAAATTTCATTTTCTCGCTAATATGCGTACATATTAGAAGATTGTAAATGGAAATAAAGATCGAGTAAAGGTCACTATTATTTAAATAATTATTCCACTTTTGTTATTCGCTGCTTTCGATTTATATATTTATTTATATGTATATAAAAAAAAATTATTTTTTATAAATAGATTAGAATTTTAAAGTTTTCTTACAAGAAAAAAATTTAGTATTCTGTGAATATTCGTGCGTGAGTAATGTGAGTTCTAATCATTGTTTTCTTTCTACCTGTTGGAAGGGTTATAAAGAGCGGTAAGGAAAAAGTCGTGCAATTACCAGAACTATCTGGGTCGTATAATTACGAACACAATTACGACCACTGACTCGGATTCGATAATACAGAAAATTTAATGATTATGCCGATAGAAATGTTATTAAAGCTGTTATGAAAAAGTTAAATTTTTCATGATTAAAAAAAATGGTATTTTTAATTAAAATAATTTTTGTATTATTTATAGTGTCGATTACTACATCTTTACGATCAAAATTATTGTAATATTTTTACTTTATGAGAAAATTAATTTAATTTTCAATTAGAAATTTGTATAATTTTACGACATTCTATGTATAATTTTTGTAAGAAATAAAAAGAAATAAGTGTCAAGTTATATTATTAATTTCTAATTTACTATACATTTATGATTATTGTTAGAATTATTATTTTTAAGTGAAATATATTTTGTAATACCAAACCATTTATTTAATAAGCGGCTTGTATTAATGACATCATTATTATCGGTCAAAATTATTATGACATTTTAACAAGTGCAACCGACTATGCATCACTGTGGTTGCATAATGGTTTTCAGATAAACGATTCAATAATCAAAATAATTGATTGACGTTATTTATAGTATATACATATAGTACACTTAAATACAATTATGTTACAATGAGGGGTGAACCGCTGAGGGAATTACGGGGCATTACTGTTGAATTTTTATGTAATTCCCACAGTAATGTCCTAGTAATGTCCTGTGTGTGTGTGCGTGTGCGTGTGCGTGTGCGTGTGCGTGTGCGTGTGCGTGTGCGTGTGCGTGTGCGTGTGCGTGTGTGTGTGTGTGTGGTGTGTGTGACAGATTTCCTAACCTCAAATACCTCATCTACATATTCGACATGAGTGATAAAGTAATTCCCCTGTAATGCTCCAAATCTGTACAAATATTTGATTGCTAACGTATAATAAATATATATAGTATATGTAATATTTATTATAATAGAATTAATATTCAACAATTTTAACTTAAAAAAATGATAATGTTAATTAATGGCTAGTAAGGCATAATAATATCTAATAATGCCTATACTGGTCGGTAATTCATACCGATTCTTAAGTAATGCCTCAAATAATTCCCTCAGCAGTTTATCCCTCGTCTTACAAATCTAAATCATAAATACAATCTATTGGCGTTTATATGATATAAAAATTTTGAAAGTATGTTGATAATTTTATGGTTATTAAAAAAATATTTTTGGCGAATAATTTTCATATGTTTAATCATGATATGAATTTTCTTGAATCAGTTATTGACTGCATTGTTTTTAATATTCACCAATAATGATTCGATAATTATAATCGCGATTACGTTTTTAAACATTTAGAGTCGAAAATTTGAATCGCTGGACTTGCACATAAAATCGTAATTGAAACGAAACTATTACTCAATCGATAACTCGCAGGGCATTTTTCAACGAGAAAAAAAATGAACGACTCATTCCACAACATAGGATCGACATTAATAGGAATAGCTTCGAATGTTTGTCTAATAATGATCTCGAAACGCGTTATCCATTTACCGCGGTGCCAATTTAACCGGTAAACATCTCGCAAACTGGTTCTCGCGAGCATCTCGATTCATTAATGAGAAACTGTGTTTAATTACTTTGCGCCATTGCACGGATAAACATGGCTCCAGAGGTTCATACTTATGCGCGCCGTTCAATTTCGATTATCGATCAATTTGTTTGACGAGTTCTATTGTGTTCAATAACAATTTGTATGCAACAGTTATCGGAAATAATTATACAGCTAGTTGAATCGAGCAAATGCTATATTTAACTTATAATCGAGCTTAGAACGAAATCAATTTCTTTATATGTGATACGATACCTATGACGTACGGCACATTAAAAAAATTTAATTTAAATATTAGAATTGTAAAAGATTCTTTAAAAAATTGATTAAAATTTTATTTTTCTTTTTTTTTAAATATATATATATGTATTCTTTTCTAAAATATTTATGAAAGTATTTATATAGTAAATGTTATTATTTTTTATTGATATCTTTTTTACGAAGATTTAAAATTGCTAATACAATCATGAATTAAAATTGGTATATACTTATACCGAAATTAAAGTTTGCTTTACATTTTTTTTATAGATAAAATAAATAAAAGTTCAAAAAATGCTCTAGTTTCCTAAATCGCACCATAATCTAACTTCTTAAATCGCACGTTACTTATTATTTTTCCATTTCTTACATTTTTATTCCATTCATTATTATGTAAAAATGTATATTGTAAATCTACGAAGTGTTTATTTTGTTTCACGTAGGAACTCTCTCTCTCTCCTTAAATTACTTCTTGAAATTATCATGTGTTTCAGAAATTACGAAAAATATATTCTTAAATTTTTAACAGCATAATAAGATACAATTTTTTCCTTTTCTTATGTAATTTTTAAATTTTTTGCATTATCATAATGTTTTAAATGAGGAATATTGGTGCGGTGCGATTTAGGCAACGAATTTCCTCGTTGCCTAAATCGCACCATACTGAAAAAATCCTGATTTTAAATGTTATAATAGCGCAAAAAAATTATGAAAAAATTACATAAGAAAGGGAAAAGAGTACAGTTTATTATGCTGTAAAAAACTTAAGAACATTCTTCATAATTTCTGAGTTATGAGCCTTTAAGTAAAAAGTGGTGTGATTTCGGCAACCTTACCCTAAGTAGCGCCATCATAAATTATAATGTACATAAAATGATTACTGTAGGGCGTGTAAAAGACCTAGTGGTTTTTTCATGATACAAATGTGTAGAGGAATAGTAAAGCATGTTGTATAGCAAAATACAAGTGCTTTCGTATTCTTTGTTTAGTTTGTTGTCTTGTATATCTGTTTGGAATATACGGCATTTTTAGCGGGCGGGATTTATGCCCAAACATGCAAAGTGCGCAGATTTAAATTAGTGCACTAAATGTAATAAACGCATTACATGAAATATCTCCCCTTCTTCCTACGAGTAGTATATCCCACCTATGAGATATGAACAATGAATGATTTTGTTTATAGTATATGAACATATGAAAGAAACCATCAGTGAAATCGTATGTAGAAAAAGCAAAAGCAAAAGTTCTAGAAACATTTTAGACAACGGTAAATTATAGCTTATGGATTACGTCAGGTCCGACATCAACAAAAAGAAAGCCTTGACACAGAGTAGAACATTGTATGACTATCTTTTCACACGTCATATTATGTGTACATGTGCGATATATACAGATGTTATTGTAGTGAAATTTTTAAGATAGTAATATGTGTGTGTGTGTGTGTGTAAAAACTTTATTTAACTTAAATCATGTGATCATACTTTATATCCACGTGACTCTTATATTAACAGGGAGAAACATGGCCAATATAAATGAGCAAAAACGGTGTGCTTTTTTAAATTAAAATTACGTATTTTATGCAAATATACTGTTTCGTCTAATTAGATCTTCATCATTCATCGGCTGTAAAAATTGAATTAATATATATTCAAAAATACAAATCCGAATTTAGTTTTATTGGTAAACACGTAACATGATACTTCCTACGTCATCTCGTTTAGAATTAATGTATCATGAATAATAACACAGAGTAAATTAATATTATGTGTCGGTAATAAAACATAGTCCTAGCGATGTTGTAATTATAAAAGTGGTAATTTGTTGCATTGACCGTACGCAAAGGAATTAATTAAGTCCGATAATGTAAAAATATAGGAGAGATGTGTGTGCTAATTAAATCACTTTTACAATTACAACATCGCTATGTTTTATTATCGATACATAATATTTATTTACCGTATTGTCATGTTGTATTAATTCTTAATGACGACGTAGGAAGTATCATGTTATATGTTCATGACAAAACTAAATTTGAATTTTATTCGTATTTTATATATTCGTATTTTATGACATCCTTATCAGCTGCAAAAATCAATATGTATTAATTTTATTTTGTATCTTATATTATTGCATCCTTTCATTTTTTTTTTAAATCTTTATAATGCAATTCACGAAATTGTTATTTGCATCATAAATAATGATAATTACGTTGGTAACAATTGCGCAAATTTATCGTAGTAACTATGAAGAATCAAGAAAGTTGCAAAAAATGAAAATATAAAACAGTATACACGGGGGGTGGGGGGGGGGGCTATGTAAGATTAAATTTATATACTAATATATGACTGTAATATAATTTTTTGTATTTTTATATGATGCTCTTTTTACTTGTATAACATTCTGCAGTATTTCTAGATTTCTACATGCGTATATAACATGTAAGAATTATAAGAATTGACATGAAGTATAAAATATAGTTGTATAAGTTCGAAACGGCTGAGGCAAAAGTGAAGCAAAGTCAATAATTTTTATCCGCCAGCAAATCCACTTGTTCTTCCAGCAAATCCACAAGTCCTTGACTACGAATGTTTCCTTCGCTGGCTATTTCCACTATTGCGTATTTTGTTTTATTTACACTAATACGTTAACATGTATTCTCTTTAGCTAAACGCTCTTTCGTTCCACTATTATGTAGTTTATTTTGTTTTAATATCCAAAAGTTGCGTTCATTAGTAGACACGTGTGCTTTGCAAATGCCATGAAAATAGCGTTATTGATATAGACAGCAAATCATAGATGGCAATGGACACAAAGTTTACATTTACATAAAGGTGCACGCGTCAAGAAAATTAAATTGGACGCGAATACTTATTTTGAGATTTGTTGATCTATTGATATAAAATATTTATCTTACTTACAGGAAATATTGAAAGCTTTTCTGGTATTTAACTAATGGGTTTTTTGAAGTCAATAACTTTTTCTTATTACCTTTCGAGGAATGAAATGCGTGTCTAGACGGTAATCTGTGTCAAGTCTGC
>NW_017257021.1:570099-570755 GCF_001594055.1 Mycetomoellerius zeteki | reverse complement strand
GAAGAGTTCTTGTATTTTTCTTTTATTATTAAAATATTCTTTGAATTATAATTTAGCGAAATCGTTTTTCGTTTCTTCTCAGATTAGTTTATTGAAGTCTAAAGCTGAGTATATAAATAACGAGTATCATTTTACGAAGACTTCCTTTAGTCGCAGGAAAGATGAATTGTTAGTCAACTTTCAGCGTGATACTATCCTTTGTCGCATGGCATGCGTCAAAATAATAATGCTCTTTCAAAATCTTTTGACATATAACAAACTTTTATATTATTATTGCCGTAATGTACACTGAAAAAAATTCATGTAATTTTACATGGAAATTACATGTTTATGACTGGAAAATTATCTAAATTACTTATATGATTGGAAATTTACTGGGAATTGTAAATTTCCAATTTAAGTAATTTTCCAGTCATGAACATGTAATTTTCATGTAAAATTACATGAATTTTTTTCAGTGTATACATATACAGGGTGTTTCCAAATTAAATGGCAAAACTTCGGGAGCGTGTAGAGGAGTAAAAAACTAAGAAAAAAAGTCCTATAGACATATGCTTCTTTTTGCTTTGTTTCGCAGGAAATCACGAAAAAAGAAAAAAATATATTTAATTTATTATTTTAATTATTTTATTTATAAACTTTTTAATGAAGATTTT
>NW_017257021.1:563151-569014 GCF_001594055.1 Mycetomoellerius zeteki | reverse complement strand
GAGCAAAAACGAGCATATGTCTATAGGACTTTTTTTCTTAGTTTTTTACTCCTCTACACGCTCCCGAAGTTTTGCGATTTAATTTGGAAACACCCTGTACATATATATACAGGTTGACCCATTTTAATCTATCACCCCAAATATTTCTGTTCCCTTGCATTTTACAAAAAAATGTTTCAGACAAAAGTTGTATGGTTTCAAGGGGGCCATAAAATGGTACCATTCGTTTGACCTTGGATAGTCGCTTAAAGGTCACATGAAAAGGTCACCTTCAATTTCTTAAATTAAACCCACTATTTTTCATTACATATTCTTGTAGCTTACCTCGAGAGCTTTCCAAAACACTATAATAAAATATTTTTTCATTAAGTATTTTTCAAGTTATAAAGCTCGAAAGTTACAGTACAGCTTGCATTAGCATTACGCAAGTTCGACCGACGGCTAAAACCTCTTGAATGTTGTTCATGATCATGTCCTGGTAAAACCAACGGTATCATTTTATGGCCTTCTTGAAACCATACAACTTTTGTTTGAAACATTTTTTTGTAAAATGCAAGGGAACGGAAATATTTGGGGTGATAGATTAAAATGGGTCACCCTGTGTATATATATTATGTATATAGGGTGTTCTATTTTATCGAGGAATAAACCGCTGACCAAAATGGATGTGGATTGCACGTTACTTCACGTTCTCAATTAGGCAGACGCATTTCTGGGGATACTTTTCTATTCTCCTCTGAATAATATGAGTCATTCAATGGGAAAACGATGGAAATCCATAATGAACCCGTTAATACGCAAACTGACTAAACAAAAAATACTACGACTTTGAAGGCTCTTTCTTTATCTTATTCTTGTCTATATTAATATCGATTAGTTAAATTAAATCATTCTCTGAAACACTCGATATATCCATCTTTGTTCTCAATTATTTTCAATTCAGTAAAAATAAGATCGCTAAACGATAATTTTTAGACTATATTATATAATATAATATATAGAATATTATAAAATTTTATATAAAAAATTGTTATATTTTATATATTATGTAGAATATTATGTTATATGTATTTGATTGAATAAATCGAAAAGTTTCATATTCTTTGAGATATAATAAATTGATGACAGTGAATATTGCGCATGGCTTCTATATAAATGGATGACTCGTTTGATGAGTCACGACTGTGTAGGGCGATCTTTCGAGTTAAGCTATGGGAAGATTGGCGAGGGTCATGTTACGAAGAACGTGTATTGCGAGACGATACTAGTGTTTGGAACACCAAGGAAGTCTGATATGCAGTTTCTTGACTGATCTGAACAAAGCGTAACGAGAATTAACGATGTTTAATATTACTTCTTTCGTTGTAATGGGTCATTTATTCATTATAGTGAGTTATTATGTGGATTTATTGAAATAAATAGTTATTTTTTGTCTTTTTATCGAGAATTAAATAAATGATAATATAAGTAATTAGAAACAAAAATTTGAAAATTTTATAGCATTATTATGTTCGATATGGAATTTTTATATTCCAATTGTTATTCTTGATTAAATATCGCGATTGATATAATTTGTGTGATAGTATCAACTATTTTTTAATTTAGATTGAACTATAAATATTGGCAACGTTATGTTGGATGCTATCTGGATAATATAATACAATTAATCGAGTATTGCAATTGTGACGATATAAGCTAACTTCAGCATATATTTGTTTAATCGACATAGTTGCACTTATGTCGTCAACGAATTCGACTGCTTCCCCTTTCCTTTTGTAGATAATAAAATTATATTCTTCTTCTTTCCTTTTATTGTTGGACCACACTTTATGAGGTACAATCACACAAAAGATACGCATAAGCGAATCAATACTAGCAGCGGAAGTTCATGAAAATGAACGTCCATTTCAGTCACGTTAGATTGTATCGAATTTTGCGTATCATTATTGACTTGTTACAATTTGGCAATTTTATGCCTAATTTTATGTAAAATACTAATTTCTCATTATACTAAATTTTATTTTTTCCAATGAATATATGCAAAAAGACAAAATTATTGATAACATTACTTATCAATATATAAATATTCATTTATTAATACGAAATTTTTTTCGACACAATATTTACTAAAAATTGATATCCTGGGGAAATTAATTTTTAGTTAAATTGTTGAAGCCATTATACCTACAAATTTTTTTAAGATCAATTTTACATTTGAAATTAAAACTTAAAACAATTTTTTTAAATTTTTAAACTATACTTCCAAAAAAAATTTGTACCTGAAATTCCACACGATGCCTTTTCTCTCTGCGTCACAGAGAGCTATTAGAGAATGACTTGATCTAGTTCCAGGATGCAAGGTTGATTTTAACTCTACGGTGAATAATTCTTAATGTTTGGTATTCTTAAATTCTTAGGATAGCTACGTTGAAAATTTTAAAACATTCCATGAATTCACTTGTCAGACTACTGTGAAATTTCATATTTGATCAATATCTCATTGAAATTTCTCTTTGTCTCGTTGCTCTTTCAGCAATAAATTTCGAAGATCATAACATCTATATTGTGAGAACTTACTTGCTTTAGATCATAGCTATTTCGAGCTATTTATAAGTATTCTTGACTAAATTGTCGATAATTAGAAGCTATATTCTATACTATATATATATTCTTTATTTTTTTTATTTGTAATTCTATTTTATAATATATTTAAATAAGTAAAATATATAAAATTTATATATAAAGTTATAATAACTTTTTATTTTTTTTATTACGCAAGATTATCGAAATATCTATCAGAAATATAATTTATTGTGAAATAAAAAGAAAAGTTTGCGCACTTGCATGCGGGATTACAAATGAGGCGTTCTGTGATCTTTTTTTATACAATTGAAATATTTGTTGTCGCTTGATTGAAATTTCGTACAAATACGGGAAATATAGGAAATAAAAAGCGAACGGCGGAGTAATGACAGATGAACCGAGGCTTTTGATCGAACATCGTGTTAGTCTTTTTCGTCGGACGTTAATTAATGTTATGGTTCCACGATGACGTCGAGCTAGAGGTGGCTATAACCAGCGAAATTCCCTTTGTGACCGAAAGCCCGATATTGCGCGGCTTAATCACGCTTAAATACGTCGCTCTCTACCCTCGAATGGCATCGGACGTCCTCTTGCTCATATAGCCTGTACCACATTGGTTTCTCTTGACTAGCTCGTGGTACCTCTCATATCATTATCAACGGACCAATTAGTGCTTTCCATTAGCGGCAGGATCAGACATGATATTTCTGTGTACTTCATCGCGATGTACCTATCTTTGTTGACAGAAAATAAACTTTTTCGGAGTTTCCTTTAGATTTTTTATATTTAGTATTAATTTTAATCAGATTGTAAGTCTTCTTTCTTATTTTTTCTAATTTGAAAAAATACATTATATTTATACTTTAGGATATAATAAGTTGATTCAGTAACGCTATTACAAATAATTACAATATAGTGATAGTTTTTACAATGTTTTTTATTGATATCGATCAATTTTTTTTATTTTATCAAAATCAGACTACTATGTAATAGGTAATTAAAAACTTCCAAAATTTATTGACTCTTCCACATAAAAATAATTCCACAATAAATAATTACTATTCTACATTTTAAATATAAGTATTATTCGCTAAAATAAGGTATGATGCAATTATTTCCAAATTTTGCACGACATATTGAGGATGCGCGAATAATATGAAATGATTGATATCGATTCAATTTTTGCGATTTTTTTCGTTCGATATCAATTTCGTACAGCGATGTGTGTAAATGCGCGGATGCAATCGCAGTGGGCCATGAACGAAGTGTTCGTGGCATTGTGGTCGGTCGCTAAATCGTTTTCGACCGCTTCGACTACTTGTGCGGTCGATCTCCGCGCTCGTCACATGCATTCGACGTAGGTATTTTCGAACGATTGCTGATTTTTGCGATATTTCGGTAAATTCCTATCAAAACATGCAATGGTAGCATCGTTGTACACAATTCCTTGATGAGATCTTGCTGCTGCATTTCTAGTGTTCTATATAATATTGGTTCTTTTATTTTGATCTTTATCTAAATTAATAATGACAATAATAATAGTTAAACGAAAAATTTCCATAATTTTACGTGATAGGTATTCTAGTTGTTGTGCCACAACTTCAATGATATTTAATTGCGCACTATTCTCGAGTTTGCTTAATTAAGTTGCTTGATTAGTTACGAGAGAGTTTTTACGCACACGTGCAGCCTCATGAATTACGTATTGTACTCGGCGTTGATGTACGATGACGTATTTACATATTTCACGGAACTTCGAAATGCATAGCATAAGTAGCGGCAGCTGCAATTGTCTATCTAACTTTCCTTTTCGTGAAACTCATCTCCTAAAACTCGTCGAGATCTTCGTCTATTGTGCTCTAAAGAACTTTACGATTGTCGAATAGCGTACAGACATAAACGCGGATATATCTTTCGTTCAAGAGCTTATTCTTGGGCTTAATCCAACTTGCATTATTCGCAGCTGTTTTATAAAAAAATCTCTTGCAGAGTTCTCACTGTCCGCCGCAGATCGATTTTCTGTCAAGCCTTCGTATTCAGAAAAGTGTCCTGGAGTCTTCCGCGTAAATCCTGTTGTTTGCGAATTTTTTTCTCCGTTTGTTAGCTTAATAAAGTATTATACTCGTTATCATGCTTGCATTCTCGGAAAATAGAATGAGATTTTTACGACGTTTTAAAGAATTATTTAGTTTTAATTCTCTTCGATAACATATTCGTAATTGATATATTATTTTAGGCGTTTTAATTATATTTTGAAAAAAATTTATTATTTTTACTTATTTTAATTTATTATTTTTGTCATTTTTTATTTTCTTGGAATTTTTAATGCCTAATAATGTTTTTATAAAATATTAACTAAATTTGAAATTGATTTTTAATATTTGTAATAAGAAAGTTGGCTTCTCTCTCTCTCTCTCTCTCTCTCGGGATCGAAAATTGACACTTTTTAACACTCTTCTTTATATAATTATGTTATTTTCTATTTTTAAAGTCATTCCTTTTTATGCAAATTAAATTATACTGAATATGTATATTTTTATTAAACCGTTTTGCTACTTCTTTATTCTTTGATTTGCTTTATTTGATAGATTTATTAGGAATATATAGTTCAAAATACTTCAAGATGAACTTTTTTTTTTGCAACACAATCAGTTGCTATGAAATGAAAGATTACATTTAGATTTTATTATTCATGCATAGTTCTTTGGAAATTTTGTTTAAATTTTAGCTTAAAAAAATGTCTTACTAGATATAAAGTTCGCGCTGCAATATGCGATCAATTAACGCGTTCTTTCCCGGTTAAAGAAATAAAATATCATAGGAGAGAACATAATTTAAGATCTCATTTGAATTTTCAGAGAGTTATTTCTTCTTTCATTCGGATGGAAGAGCAAGCAAATCACTTCACAAAGGATAAATAAACTTTAATCAAGCTATCATTTACTTGAGGGTTTTATTAGTAATTTTTTGAATATTCTTTCTGTGGTAATAAAGTAGAATAATTTCCTTCTTTAACTTTACTCTCAGCATTGTTTGATTTTACATTGTAAATAATACAATACTAATTTTAATTTAAAGACATATGGTGGACTTTCTGAGACATGCAAAAATATTAAAATTAACACAAAAATGTGTAATAATTACTTTTAAACACTTTTGTTATTATTTAAAAGAATATTTTTAATTAACAAAGTAATCTAGTTAGGAACACACATCACTTACTTAAGACATAACATATTTAAACGTTTAAAATAATAATTATTATATATATATATATATA
>NW_017257021.1:516496-562942 GCF_001594055.1 Mycetomoellerius zeteki | reverse complement strand
ATTTTTAGTAATTAATATCTTGTTAATTATTACGAAAATTGCAAAATGGTAGAGGACTTTTCGACTCAGTTTTACATTAGGAATAGCACTGCATGATTAGTGTACGTTATTTCAGATACACTCTGTGTGTATATATATATATATATATATATATATGTATATACAATATATATATGTATACATATAAATTCGTAAAAATTATCTTAAATTTTTAAACTTAATCTAATTTTGATTGTATTACAAAAAAATTTTGTATACACGTTTCTTTGGATTAAAATATCATACGTTATTTATTTATTTTCTCGTTTATTTATCCATTTTGGCAAGACTTGATGCGCGCATACGCGATTCCTGTGGGATCGATATCTCCGCCATTCCGTCAGGCGCGTCACAACCGAAGGTGCGAGTTTTCCAGGAAAATTGAAACACAAGACAAAACGAAATGTTGCAAATAAATTAAGGCAGGACTAATTAATTCTTCGTTCCGTAGCAACTAACGGGAGTAATTGCAGTCAACTTGAACACGAATACTTACCGAGATTAAAATTTGACATATTTTAACATTTTCTGCGACATGAAGAAATTGTTCGGAACGGATTAAATGGCTTCTTTCTTTGACACGGGTACATTTCGTGTCTAATTACTCGATATCTTGCTATCGATCAATAGCATGGTTTCATATTTAACATGCAGATTTAAGCTCGTTAATGGCGTTGGTTAAGCTGATTCTTGAGATACACGTTAAATGCAATTCTACATCATAGATACATATATAACAAACATTTTGTACTATTATGTCATTCTTGGCATATAATTTTCTCACATTTACTTTAAATTACATTAAATAATCTATTTATTGTATACGGTTTTTTATATATTCAATTAAATGTATTTTAGTGAAAATAATACATTTATGATAAATTTGATAAATATTCTATATTTTAAATTTTGTCTCTCTCTCTCTCTCTCTCTCTCTCTTTTCCTCTGCCTTTTCTATCAACATAATTTATTTATATTTTGTTATTATTTAATAAAAATTTACTTGACATAAATTATTTAAATATTTGTGATATAAAAAGAAGTTAAAAGCTAAAACATACGAATTATAATGCTTTTTAAAATTTTAGATATTTTAATAAAAATTCGTGCATAATGATTTCGCGTGTATGTACGCATATACGCATATACATTTTATTATGTTTATTATAATAATACAATATTTTTATGTACTAATATTTACATATACATATAATTTGGAATATTAATTATTTCTTATATCACACATTTATAAATTTTGTTTAATCAACAATGTAATATTAAACAAAATTTATGCCAAAATTTGTTATTTGTCCCGATTTGTTACATTGATACAATACACATATAAGTATAACTTTATGGCCCGTTTTCACAATATATTTACCTAAAAATTAAAGATTATCAACAGATTCATCGATGAAATTCATTCATGAATTTCTTGGTTACTTTTAAACTTTAGATAACCATATATTGTGAAATCGAGCCTATATATTTCTTAACTATTGGAGCGAAATGCAATGAGCAATGAGATAACGTTATCGCTATTAATGGTTTTCGTTTTTCTCTAGCGTTTCTTATATATTGTCAAATCTTATCACGATGTATTCTATATAAAGTAACCCAAGAATGAAGAACTTCGACTGATAGAAAATTACGAGCTACGTATTTTCCACTAGCAGTTTTGCTGTAAAATTTAAGTACATTAAATTTTCTAATTTTTACAAATTGAGATAAAATTGTCTTTGAAATGTTAAACTTTAAAATTCCTAAATAAAATTTTATAATGTCACATACTTTGTTAATTTTCGTTTAAATCAGGTATTATTATTGTATCATTAATTTAGAATTTATGTTTATAAAAATGATACAATTACAAATTTAGAACGATGTATTTATCATAAAATGGAAAAATATACTTGAAATGTACTTTTTTTTAGATATTATTAGCTGCAAATGAAATATTTGAGATTGAAACTAGGTATATTTGCAATGTATATCTCTCTCTCTCTCTGGTTAATTTTATTCCAAACCGTGGACAACGTTTAATTTGTTGCGAATTTTATTAGAACTACATAATAAAAGTTTTGGAAATTATTTTCAATTTACAAACAATTAAATCATGTATAAAACGATATAGTTAATATATTGTTAATACACATATATTTAATATATAACAATTTTTAATTTATTGTAAAGACTAAAACAGAATATTTTATTTAAATTATTTATGTTTTTCTGTAATACTCTTTGTGCTTGAAGAGGGCTTGGCAAATTCTGATTAAAATTGTGGCCAGAATAACTGTGATACAGGAGTGTCACAGGAAACTGCCCGTATTGTATTCCTTCTACCGAGAGCGATTGGTGATTATGCTGTCGAGTCCTTGATCGACGTGTCGGTCTCGATCGAATATCGGTGTAGGATATTGCGAATTCTCTCGCTTGATATCGGAATTGATTTCGAAATTAACAACAGCAGCTGGTCGCTTTGTTCTTTAGAGTGGCACACGATCGTAATTTAATTGCATGTTTTCGAGCGTGACGATACGGCCGATTGATTTCTTGCCAAAATGCCTCTGGGACCGACGCGACGGTCTTTTGCGGCGCCATTTACATGATATTGAGTCTAACAACCCTTCCAAGTTTACATTTGGGGAGATTGGATGATGCCTTTTACGTTCGCGTAATTTTTTTAAAACGATGTCTTTGCGACATCGAAGCAATATCGGAGCACCGCTAAGATGCAGGTATTAAAGGCGAATATGAATTCAGGCGAGAACTCAGCCATTTTAAAATACACCGAGGAAGACGTAGTATCATTCGATTGGTTTGTGAATTATTAGATATATACTCTGTTTGTTATGGTCTCTCTCGCGAAATTGGAATGTCTCGCCGTTGCAAGATCATTGCAATTTTCATCGATATCATCTGAGCAACGAGCATGAAGTCGGGCCTGTTTCCTGTCCGGAATCAACGGACCGATTTTGGCTGATCGTTGTCAGGCACGTGTGTACTTCGTTTCTTTTGAATTCTTTTTTTCTGTCGCGATATTACGTACCTACTGTTCAGCCAATATAGAAGCCTGGATCAGATGTATATATTAATCATCTACAAGGATATGTGAAAGATCAACATATAAAATTACTTATACCTCTAACTGTAAAACTGTAGATATTATTACTTTTCTAGTTTCTACTTCTCTTACTTTGCTTGAAAGTATATAATATGCTTATTATATTTTTTATTTTTTACTCAAGAACCTATTTATTTTTATGATATTGGTGGATAAAACATGACTGAGATTAAGGTTGATACCATTACTTCCGTTATGTTCACGTGAAATGGGTTAAGGCGTGCCGATTTGAAGTGTCTCGGGAGAAACGCAAGCGATAACAATCGTATGTGAGAGTAAGATTAACGTTTATGAAAGAAAATAAGAAAATAAAGTCTATTTTGTGGTCTTTATACTTTCTAAACCTAGGACGAATTTCAGACTCCAGGCAAACTAGGAGATTTTAATGGCAATGATTTGAACAAACTAAGCCGAAAATCCACTGAAAAAAAGTATAACATTACGATAATACGTCGTAAAGAGTTATCTTTGAATTGTGATGTATGTCTACAAAATATTTATTTATTTCATTTTGTACCAGCTTTTTTTAATTAAAAGTTATTATTTTATTAATTTATTTATATCTCATCTATCTTGTGTAAATATATATTAAAATAGTTGAAGTTTTTTTTTTTAGAAAAAAGTACGAAATGCTAAGAAATATTATTAAAACTATACAAAGCTGAAAATCCCATAATATATTTTCTTTATTTTCTAATTTATCTGCTTTAAAAATCATTATATGCAAGAGATTTACAAGTTTGATTAAGTTTATCAGAAAAATGTAAAAATGTGTGTAAAAAAAGTAAGTTACGAAGTGTTTTTCCATTTTGTAAGGAAATTACTGACACGTAATTACGTGTTCATAATTCTGGAATATGGACCACATTTAATTCTCATCGCGATGTCACTCACAATCAGTTGCTTTTTTGTTTCCTATGACGCAAGTGGCATTTGTCGGAATGATTCCCACTCTTGTGTTGTTTTATTTACGCATGCGAAAAACTGTAGCGGGGTAACAGTTGATGTTCGCGTATTATGCGATTCAATGGTACGTGAACACTAGTGTAACTAGAGATTTAGATAACCCAATGAGAGACTTGTTGACGCACACATGATTAAAAATATAAAAAAAGTTAATCTTTTTGCCCGTTTATCTTGTCTATTGTCTCGTCGAGACGAAATCATAATATCGGCATATATAAGAAAAGTGACAGCTATTTATCGCCTGAAATCCCATAAATTCTGTAAGAAAGTCAACAATTAGCGATACTGTGCAAATAATTATTCAATACAAAAGCAAAGTAGTTGATTTAAAAATGTTGCTCTTCGGATAGTTGGTTTATGACAATATTAAAAACAAAATGCTATTAGCCTGAAAACTTGATTACTGCATAAAAGTCATTCCATACATTTTTTCAAACAAAAGACTATTGAAAGCACTGAAATTAAAAATATGTATACTTATATTTAAAAGTAGCTTATTTATTTTTGTTTAATTATATGAATGTAAATGAAAACAGATTGTTTGTTATCTTGTCTTATTGATGAATGACGGACGATGAGTTTTGCTCGTGCAAAATAGACCATCGACTATCAATTGCATGGAAAGTTATAAACTTGTTAAACACGCACGGATTTGATAGTAAATGTTTCTTACATAGATTTTTATCCAACTTTTGTTATGTTACATTAGCTTGGTCAGCAGCATAAAAATGTTAATATTCGTAGACATCGTCGGATCTCTCTATGCACGTTTTGTTTACAAGGATTTTTTGTTACCACGGAAGCGATAATTATGATCTTTGACCGTGATAATTTATCACAGTAATTTGGCTGGTTTAAGATTTATTAAACGCTAAGATATATATAAGACGCTAAGATCTATTAAATTAAGCTAACCAATGGCGTAGAAGCGGCGATAACTGAGAGTATTGTGATCGTTCAGTGGGAAACGTATTACTCCCGCAATTCGACGATTACTGTCACGGTAAATTGCTGTAATTACAGCATTCGCTCGATTACTTATCGCGACGATTTGTTGGCTGCACATTGAAAATGAAGTCTTTTACATCGTTAACTTTGATTCTTGATTATTTTTCTATAAGAAAAAGTGGCTATCAACAATCAGCACGCTTAGGAGGCTAGATTAGCAAAATGCCATGCTATTATTTAATTTTACTAACTTGAAATATGTACAGCCAAGTAAAATATTAAATAACGAACAGTACATTCAATGATTCAACACATATATTCATTGCACGATCAAATTTAAGAAGAATGAGGAAATATGTATGTATAATTAAATTTTAAAATGTATTTTAAAAACTTTTCGAAATGCTTGAAACTAAAAATACATTATAATGAATGCCGGTTATTGTGTATTGGCATATTAGCGTAATAAAGTAACTGATTAGAGAGCAAATGATTCATAAATAATCATTAGAATTTGCTATCTAATAATAACGGAGATATTAACAGAGTCCATTATACCTACAAGAATCGTAATACCATCCTTTTTTCTAATAATTAAGTTTATATAACCGATTCTATGGCTTTTGATGTCAAACAAAATGATATCAAATGTTACGGTCTTAAAAGTTAATAATACTTATAATAAAAGAAAGATTAAGAGCAAATAACGCAGTTATTGTTAGCGTATACAATTTTAATGTTTTAAATTACATTTACTTTATACATTCATTTTCATGTAGGTATATTTAACTAATCCCTACGAATGTTTCGGCTTTTTATCAATCCTCAGCATGGTTGTACAATATAGTAAAAAATAAGGTATACTTCTAGTGAACCATAGGTGATTCTATACACTTCAAAATTGAGTCTCATCTTGACAGTTATATGACTGATAAGATCAGTTTTAAGAGTTGTATTTAAAAATTGTATTTAAACATTATATTTGAAAATTGCTATTTGTAATGTTATGATTGTTATGATGTATGATATAATTATGATGTATGACATAAAAAAAAGAGAAAATTATAAAAAAGTTACGAGATATAAGAAATTGAACAAAAATCGATACCTCTTGATACATTTTAATGAATTGCGTGTTTGTGATTATTGATCTATTCTACAGTATTTTCTATCTTGGTATTTATCACATACATCCATCTTGATATTCTAATCTAGAGACATCTCCTATGATACGCTTATGTATTCTGATGGATTCTATGCAGTACCTACACTTTTCCATACGCTAATTTACTCCCTATTATATGTATATTGTAACTTTAAAGACGTTTATCATCTATTATTATTATAGCTTGACTGGAACGAATGATAGAAATTATACAGTTGTTTATGCATCTTACTCTGATATCTTTACTATAATGAATGCAAGAGAATCATAAAACGTTGAAATACGCTTTCGTGCATTGCGATCACGTAGGTGCTGTTTGTACTCACTCCCCTGTTTACGCGATACGCTTGCACGCGCATATATCAACTGGTAGTAATGTCGCGTCTACGCTTCGTTGCGGAAAATTAAATAATATACAAAAAATAGACGTTCTTGTTTAAAAAATTTTTTTTTCGCTTAGTGTACATGCGAAAATGTTGACAAAAACTAATATATAAGAATAAAATATAATGCTTTTATTTTTGTATTCTTCGCATGTTTCAATGTAAATTCATAATATTATGAAATAAAAAATGCATGACAAAAAATTTTTTTAAATAAGTCTGCTGTAAGAAAAAAATCAACTAACAAATCAACTATAATCAGCATGTATGTAGGAACAAGTAAAGAAAAGAGAAAAATCGTGTCACTGTGAATTTGCGTAGTAAAGACTTGAGAAAATAATATCATTACAGGTGTAATTTTTTAACACTGACGAGAAAACGTTATTAATCTTACCAAAGATTGACTACATTAGAAAAAGTTGATGAATATTAATTGAACTATTGCCGGTATTCGTCGATTCTTATATTTAAGATCGTCTTAAGTACAGTCTTAAGACGTCATGAACCAATCAGAAAGCTACATTAGCATCTGATATTACTTAAGAAGGTTTTAAAATCAGAATCGATTATGAATACTGGTCTACAAATATAATATTATTACCTTTATTTTTATTGTTAGTTTGAAAGATGTTCATTTTATAGAATAGAATATAAGACAAATTTTTGATATAATTATTTACAATTTATAATATTTTGTAACAAATATGAATGAATTGACTAACAATGTTTGCATTCGCATTTTTTTAAATGAAACATCTCCATTTATAATTTTCGGGTTCGTCAGTATGCAAGAACCTCTTCTTGATATTGTTCGTAATTATCTTAACTACCTCAAATGCATTACATCCCGTAAGATGGTTGCTCAAATGCATTACTCCAATTTTCATCGCTTGTTCTTGACACCAATTATTTAATGCATTTTAAATTATTTCTTTTATATTGTAGCGTATTGTTGTTTAAAAACGAATATGCTTACTAAAACGCAATATTTATGTATTTTCTATTTATACCTATATTTGAATAAGCAAATTTTGTTCTTATTCAACATGTAGAAATATTCATTTATTTTGCAGAATTCACTGTACTTACGTAAAATTTTATTTAATATTCTTTAATAACTTCTATATTGTTAATTAGTGCGGGTACAATTTATCCTTTAATAAAATATGTGAGACATACATAAATATATTTATGTTAATTACGTTATTTATCTTTTAATATTTATTTTTCTGCAATTAGCTTTAACTAATTAACTTTAATTTTTGGCGTTAACAGTACGAATTAACATAAACAAAAGATTAACGCATCATTTATGAAACGAACTTTGCTCAAACAAGAGGTTCAGTTATAATTCGTTGTTTTACAATTTCAAAGGCAAATAGCTCTATATAAACTTTACTTAACGTTACTGTCCTTACACCTAGGTTTCCTAGTTTGAACGAGTTTCAAACAGTTTAGGATAGTTTGCGGTTTCTAAAATAATTGAATTTTAACTTATATACACTGAATTTACAATGTAACACATACGTGTATGTATACACACACACACACACACACACACACACACAACGTGAAAATTATCACATATTTACGACGCTAGACTATTACCATAGCTTATAGTATAAATATATACGCTTGCAAAATTCAGAACAATTAACTCGGGCGTGAGTGATAACATTAGGTGAGAGTTATAAAGGAGAAAACTGAAGAATAGAACAAAACATTCGAATATAAAGATGAAGCTGTGATTCGGACTTAAGATTAACTAAATTAATATGCAAACGAAAGGAAGGCTTCTGATCCGACGGAAGTATGACGATCAGCCTCGTTAACATTGCAAATTTTCCTCGCGGTCTCTTTTTACGTAGTTAATTTCACTCTGCAATGCAAATCTATCCCTTCGTATCCTTCTTGGCTTAATGTTCGAATGTCACGATGAATTCGCAAAATCGAATCGCTGATAATGTCGGATAGAGTATTAATTATTAGGCCATGTATTTACACCTCTAATTCAAAGTTCAATTTTTCATTCATCAACTAGTACTTATACATTTGAAACTTAACATTGCTGTCGTCAATTTTAAATTTATTATGTGTTATATAATTTCATAGTTGTGGATTTATTAATAGTTTTATATATCATTATGAAAAATAAGAATCAAAAGGATAAACACACATAATAAGTGTATATAATAGTGCGATTGACATTTGCGTATACGAACATAACCGGATAATTATATATATGTTAATTTATGAAACGGACGACTTAATTTATACATTGTACGATGCAGATTAAAGAAATAATCGTGAAATTACGTAATTCTAAATATACGATTTAAACAGTCACTATCGTTAATGAGATTGGAGTTCAGTTATTACCATTGTCTATTTGATTAGTTGAAATGTTACGTAGAATTCCTGCCTATGTGACGCAGCAAATAATTGATGGATGAGTGATCGATGAATAGTATTGCGCGCGCGTGTGAACGTATTGCGCGTACTTTTTGTTTTGACTTTGAATTTATATCGATTGTGTCAAAATTTAAAGTAGTCTAAGAAATACAACAGTAATTAATTCATTAAGTTACATGTCGTTATTTATTTCTTTATATTTATGATTCCTTTATATTCCTTTTATTATTTATTATGTGATCATTTATTATACTTGATTTAATAAAATATATCACTGTTCGAATAAACGATGAATTGTTTAAAAGTGACGAAAAGATACAAATAATTAGCGTGATGTAATTGATTCCTAACGGAAGGGCAGGTGCATGTGCTTCTTTTTAGACTAGTAATTTTCGTCTTGTGAGCTGCTGTGCGATTCACATAAGTCATAACTAATAATCATATAATTCGCGTGGACAGTAATAATTATTACAAATATACGTATTTATAATGACAAAATTATTTATAACAAAACCTTTATTAACGGCGAATCTTCATTAAGGAGAACATTCGTACATTTTCATAAACATCTTTATTGTTCACTTTAGCAACAGAATGATTTAAAAAAGTATTAGCATCAATTAATTATAATGTAAAATCATATTTTACAGTTTTAAGTCAATTGCAAAACTATTTTTTATATATTTGTAATTTTTTTATTAGAAATTTATCAACATCTGTACACGGAGAGAATTTTCTTTTAAAATTTACCCTGAAAATGGTAGTTGTGGTACAATATGATATTTTAAAGATTTTTACCATGCACTTCAGTAAAATTAATCAAACTTATTTTATACTTTATTGTAATTTTATTAATGAATGAGAGAGATTTACATTAAAATTCTTCGAAATACAATGTTGTCCCACGACTATCATATTTTCGGGATAAATTCTAAAAAAAATTAGAGATGCACCGGATATTCGAAAAGTATCCGGTATCCGGTATTATCCGGTACTTTTTTACTATCCGACCAGATAGCCGAATATCATTGGTATTCGGGAATATATCCGGTTGAAATTTTATATCATTAAATTGTTGATTTGGTATTATATAAATGTTTTAGAAATAAGTATGCATATTCATAATGCCACAACATCTTGTATATTGTTGCAAAATTACAATTTTTTCTTTACAGCCTCTTTTTTTTTAGAAGACAGTTTTCCGAAATCCGACCGGATACCGGATATCCGATGTTACACTCCGGTAATTTTACGATCCGGTGCATCCCTAGAAAAAATTCTCTCCGTGTATATTTATCATTTTTGAATGAATTTGTGTTACAACGTACAATACATCTTCAAAAATGGTTATAAGACATCTTACAGATGTCTTGAGGATATCCTTGTGATACCATGTTTGAAAGACATCTTGATGACATTTTTAGGATGCTATATGCTCTATGTTTAGGATGCCCTATGTTCGTATTTTGGGCATATTGTTCCTCTAGTATGTGTATTGTATTGATATCTTTTATTTTTTTTAAATTTATATAGGTATATGTATTGTATGAGGGTAGACAAACTTAAAGTGGTTAAACATTGCCTACATGTGACATTGATGTTGATCATGAACATTTTTACGACTTTAATTCAACATTGCTAGCGGTTCTCTCATAATTCATATAACATTTTACATGTTAGTTTGTGTTTATGTAAATTTTGAATTAATACGCACCGTTAGTGATTTGCACACAATTTCTGTTTACACGTACTTTATCAGAAGATCTCTTGGCGCACTGTGCGTGAGCTCGTTTAACTCATGTTTACGTGACAAAAGTCAGTTGAGCAATTACGATTAAATCCTTCAAATGATGACGCCAACTACGATATTGCGAGATAACATTTTGAGCGTGTTTTATGTTTTAATTAGTTTGCCCCCCCAGAAACTAATTAATTGCTTCACGCCTATGTGTCCAAGTCGCTCGTTCGTGCAATTTGATCGCATGCGACGTGTGATGCTGAATTTTAATTGAATCTTTTGCTCATTTAATCAATCAGACTTCGGAATCACTTAAATCCCTAAAATTGGTTTCGGCAAAATGATGAATGAATAGTCAGTATTTATAGTATAGCAGAGTGAGAAAATTAAAACCACTTTGCAATTATTGTTCTCTGACGCAAATTTCATTTTACGGGAGCTAAAAGGATGAAAGGAAATTTTGTTAATAACTTTGGCCACGAAATTTACAAAAAAAAAATTATGATATTTTTGCACAGTGAATTCGTCTAACGGTGATTATCCTTTAAATTCCTTCGGTGATTATCCAGTAAATTCCTTATCCAGATCTCCGTGACAAATGCGTTATCGTAATGTTTGTCCTTCATTGGTAATGACATGCATCAGCAATTAATTAGCTATATAATATCTCTCTCTCCACGAATAAATACATTTTACCCTTCTAGTAACATTCATTCTCTTTTATTTTTTTTCTGGCCCTGTAACTACGCTAGTCTTGTTAGAGCTAAAAATAAAGAGATCGCCGCTTCTACATAGCAATCGAGACGACGCGACGCGACGTTCGTCATGCAGGCTGAGCACACCTCTGGACAACAACTTCGTTCCGTTTCCCACCTACCCAGATTCAATTAACTTACTAATTGAGTTCATTATATACGTTCAATGAGCCGCGAAAATGAAGCTGTGCTATTCAATGTATAATATGGATGATTCTTGTTCTAATCTGTGAGAAGAATTGCTTCAAGTTTTATATATGATGATTAAAACGTTATTATATTTAAATCTTTGTCATATTAAAATCTTTATTTATTGAAATTTTGATTAAGTAGAATACCTGTAAGTGTATTTAATAAAAAAAACGGTTTTTGTGCATATTATAAAACTATTGTAATTGCCTAATTGGTTATTTTATTTATCTCGCACTATCAAAATAAAATCTGAAATTAGATTTCTACTTCAGTATAAGTATGATCTGCGGACTTATCATAGGATAAATTATATATTTACGATAATTTTTATTAATGATTTATAATACATTAAAAAACTTCTTATTTAAATATTATTGATAACTTTTAGGTTATTTTTGATGCATTAAAACGCATTTTGTAGATTAGCTTCGTTAACATATTTCTTTGATATAACAAATTTACTAAGGAACTGTATTGAGATTAAATATAGAAAAAGAGGCATTTTCTATATAATAATATTTAATAAAAGTTGCTTTCAAGTCTGTATCGTATTAATGATTAATATTTTTGCATAGAAATAGTCAGATTGTATATATATATATATATGTATATATCTTCGGTTTAGAATCTCTCTATATATACATACATTCCTATATGCACTTTCGTTTATGTAGGCATCCCAAGGATGTAGAGATAACGCGATGTTTTTACGAATAGCTCTCGAAGTTCTTTAGGTTCTCTGGAGTTCTCTCAATTGCGACCTTTGGTTGTACCTGCCACATTATTTCCCCAATTTTATCGTTTATGCGTTAGGACAGAGAATAAACATGATTATTGCTATATTAAACCTACATTTGCAATGCGCAAAGCTGTATTTTACTAATTACTTGCCACAATTAAATGTCTAATTCATATGATGTGAATTACTGCATTTCACACGTGATGACTGTCTTTAAATAGAATTCTATAAGTGCAAATATGTATATAAATTATGAAATTTAAAATTTCTCATAATATAATTATAGATATTTTTTAATTAGATTTATTTAATTATCATTATTTATTACTATTATTTGGCGAATTTTGAATTTGTTTTATGCCGATTTATTGGTTCAGATGAATGTTTCCGTGTCTATAAAAAGACAAAGGATCGTTTATAATAATAATAATCGATCTGTACTTTTCAGTAATACGTAGTAAACTTGAATAGTGTGTGTTTGTGAGAATTACTTTTGATATTAATTATCTGTTATAATCAGCTGTATAAGAAGAGACGTAAGAAATTGTACGAGTACAATCAAATTCTGGTACATTCGTACGTTGTGCGTGTGGGCGTGTCTAATCGTGAAAACAGAGAACAGTTCTGCGAATAACCATTGCTTCCTTCAGACTTCCTGATGATGATCCCTTATACTTGATCTTGACATATATTCGTCTTTGTACGAAAAAATTACTCGGACTAAATGTTAGTATGAATAAAAATGTTATAGTAATAAAACTTAATAACAATATACGCACTGTTACTTGTGTGACACATACACACACATATTTTTGATATAATCTTTAAAATAATTAATAGTAACATATTTAGCGCGTACAAATAGTAACACATTTTGCGTATTATTCGTATATCATTTCATTATTTTTTATTATTAATAAAAAGAATTCTTATTGGTATTGATATAAAGATCGGTCTTTATATTATCAATTGTCAACTGACGTTACACAAGAATTAACTATTGATATTTCGAGATTAAGGCTTTCTGTATAAGAATGTTCGTAATGCATTACCTTATATTAAGTACTGAATCGTAAATTGGAACCTGTACTAAACTACATAATAGTAAGCTTATATCAACGTACAAAGAAAATAGTAACACAATGTTTAATGTTACGTTATGATTTTCTTTGTGCGTGATGTAAGCTTACTGTTATATACTCGTATATGTACTGTTATATACCTACAAGCTTCAATTTACGTATTTAATGTAACCTAATGCGTTACAGATGTTCTTGTGCAGAGAGCCTTACGTACGCATCGTCACTTCAGCTTGAAGAACTTTTTGTCGCTAGATATTTGTTTGATGCTGCTTTGCAAACATTTGTTTGTTTATCGTGAAATCGTCGACACAATTTACATTGCTGCTCTTATATATCCGAACTGCCAGACAGGGAGTCTTCTTCCTCATCTTAGCGTTTCTAGCTAGTCTCGTTTAAAGAATGTACTTAAGAATCAAAACAGAAACACATTTATAGCTCCGCACACTCATTCGTATACGTCTTTCGTCGCACCCGACATCGTTCTCCTTGAGATGTAATTCATGCAGCGGTGCATTTATCTATGCAAGCGCACGCGGAGCGGCGCTGTACCGTGCATTGGAATAATGCATTTCTCGCATCATCGACCAGCAATGTTTCCCACTTTGTTCATGACCTACGTTACCAGGGAAGTTTTTGATTTATGTCGTAGCATGCTCGTTAGCTGATTATCGATCACGCGAGAAAGTATTGCTCGCTGCAGTATGATAAAAGTGTCAGGGTATTGAATATCGTAGAGAAAATTTATGTTGGCTTGTATCTATGAATAATTAGACAAATATTGAAATATTAACAGATATTGAAATTAATATTAAATATATAATAATAAGTATATTAAATATATAATACATATAATTGATACACTGAGAGAAAAACGTCGAAGTATTATGAAGCAAATGTTACTTACGAAATTTGATTGTGATGATGAAATATACATTTCTGTGAAATATATCTTATTTCTGTGAAATATATTTCATTTCTGTGAAATATATCTCATTAATTGCAAAAAAATAAAATAGATAGTTTATTTGCTAGGAATAAAATTTTATTTCGCCCGTATTTAAATAAATATTTATTTCAGTGAAATAAATGTATTTCTCACAAATATATTTTTAGACATCTTTTTCTCAGTGTAATGAGAGTCAACGAATTATGTTCAACAATTTTAATAAATGAAGATTCATTTTTACGAAATTAAATACATATTTGACTTTATTTATTAATAAAACGCGTGAGTTGCAAGTAATTCAAAAGCAATTATTCGGCATATATTAATGTTTTGACTAAAACTTTTAAAAACTGTTACTATACCTATATATTAGTTAGTCTGCTAATTGTAAGTTATTTCAATTTAAATTTGAGTACACGGAAACGAGGATTACGTTAGCTATCGTTTGACTTGAGAGAACTTTTATTGAATTACTTTAAAAAATCTCCACACAGTACTTACTACAGAACAAGTTTATCTTACAAGTCGATGCAGGTGCGTAGCACCGCCAGTTCCGGGCAGGTTTAGTCGAGTTTGGTTAGTTCAGGTGGTCGATGGTAGCGCGCACGTGTGCAAGTGTAATTCTTTCACAATTCTATCTGTAGCTTCACGAATCTGACAGAATATTTGTACGATTGGCGCTATAATAACGCCGTTATTGCGTGACGCATACTAAATCTTTCGAACATTCTCTTGATATTAGAATTAAAAAGACATTTAATTTTGATCTTAAATATAATAATTTATACCTTAGAGCACAATAAATATGAATAAAGTATAAATTATTCAATATCCGATTTTCGCACGAGGTGTCAATAATAATAAAAAAAAAAACGAATACGAGAAAGAGACGTACATTCTCAGGAATGGATGACCACGAGATTCAATCCACGGTGGAGTCTATACTCGGGCCTGGTGTCAAGGTTGTGGACTGCGAGAAAAAGTCCTGCGTGAGAGAAGAGGAAGTCCTACTGATAAACGGTGTACCGATCCCCCTCGAGGGGCCGGACGGAGTCGCTATACGAGAAGCCATGATAACCGGCCAAGTCCCACCGTGCGATCTTCTCAACCAGATTCTTGTCAAGGCTGGGATTCTAAGGTAGCATTGTGGATCTTTTCCTACTGTGCATATTGTATTTACTCATATATCGTATTTTTCTTTCTTTTCGGTCGAATATACGAGAATCATCGTATATGAAAATATTGGTTTTTATAATTTTATGTTAATGTAAATGGCATTTTTACTGTTTGACGTGTATCTTGTATTTTTTATTTATCCGAGTTAGCTTAGAGACTGTACTTTATTACTATACTTATGTGAACGGTATATAATACGACATTGTATTATTATTTTAATTATATATTTTGATGTAAACTTACTGTGTGTGTGATTTGTTACTCGTAAATTCATATTTTATTCTAAGTGCACATTTCGTGCATCTCATCGTACATCTCATCGTGCACATTTCGTATAAAATCCACACTGCTATCTTGTAAATTGACATGGTTGACATCTAAAGGGCCCCAGTGCGACTCGAGACATCCTTAAGCGTAAAATCGTCTATTGTGACGAAGGAAGAGGTCACCGTCGCTCGTGGCGGTAAAGTCGTTGACGAGAGAAGTCGCGAGACTAAGGAGAACAATTATTACGCGTCGTCGACCAGTGAGATATGGGAGCCGGTGGGAATTATCCATCGGCCGAGAAACATTAAGCCATTCGACAGCTCCGACGACTCCAGGCCAAACTCGAACGCCAGTTCCGACCAAGGTTACACGACTAGCAGCAATCATGTCCTCAGAGAGCGAGGCGGTGCCTCCACTGCGGGATGTCCTATCTGCGAGGACAACGATCCTGAATGCACCAAGAGATGTCTTGGAGGGCTCACCGGTCTCGGAAGACAGAAGGTTCCTGGTGTTCGGACAACTACATCAGTGGTAAGCTAATTCTGTCAAATTTTAAAATCAGCACGTTTCAATGAGCACGAGAAAAATTCAGCATTTGAGCCATTATCTCAAGAATGATATACACAAGGATATTAGTTTGTAGAAATAATCTTATTGTTTTAGTCAAGTATATGATTAAATGAAACTTTTTTAAAAAGTCTGGTTAAATTTTAAATTAAATGTTCAACGAGATGCAATTATTTGCGAATTTGCGAATTTGCGAATTTGCGAAGTTAATTGCAAGGTTGATAAACTGAATTATGCATCTCTCTTGCCTAATTTGGCAGATTCTTAGAGAGTAAGTAAGAGGCGATAGGAAACAGCTCTCCTGAAACAAGTTACCGTTTAAGTTGCCATATAAGTAGCTTAAGCCACGATAGTCATTTTTATGCATCTCTGTCATTATTTTTCTCTATTCTATTGTTTCGCTGGTGAAAAAGTTAAAATATTTGCATTAAAATTTTATCATGTATCGAATTTTTCACTTTTAATCATTCTTGACTTTTATTACTGTATAAATTTTTTATTCAATATGTATTTACTTAATGGCTTTTCTTAAAAGCATATAATTCGCGTACGAGAACACGTGGTAAAACATAATTTTAGAGTAATAACCTCCATGCTATGAAAAAGTCAATGCACTCACTTGTCATCCGAGATACGTAGTGCGACAGGATCTTAACGACCCAAGTTTTTTCTCTTGTCGTCAAAGTGCAGAGGTGACTTGATGATGGGTAAGAGGTAGCTGGCTAGCAAAAAGCTAAGCTTGCTCGCTTCTTAACGTTATTCCCGTCAATAAAACACCATGATTATGCGTTTATATCTCATGATTCTGATCTAAATCTTGTTATCTACAAACGCAAACAAAAAAATGTTGATAATAACATTTTTCACCTCGTTTAACACTCATTAAGCAGAATACGACATCTCGTGCTATTTCATAAATTTCATAAAAATATAAAAAAGTAATTATAATTTTAAATATAATTTTAAATTCTAAATAAATACAAATCATTTAAACAATTAAGGGCTAAAGAAGTCGAGCTGGATCTATTGTGCTGATACTTAATAAAATATGCTCTTTAAATTCCAAACGTTTCGATCATTTTATTATGATCCTCTTCAGTGGTGTACATAACTTTACAATTTGAATAAATGACAGTAATAATTATTAATTTTTCATTATATTATTTTATTTAACATCGTCAAATAGTTTCTCGTTAAAATCATAGAGATTATGTGATTTTTCTAGTATACCTCAGTGGAAATATTTTTTTTTTCATATTATTTTATAGTGCTTTCAAATTGATTCGAAATTTCGTTTAATATATAAGAATTATTTCCGAATAATGAAATATATTGAATAAAATATATTGAAATAATTATGCTTATATATTGAATAAAATATATTGAAATAATTATATGAAATTTATATAAAAAAAATTTATGAAATTTATATGAAGGTTGCATAAAATTATTTAATTTTTAAATATTTTTCTTCTCTCTCTCTCTCTCTCTCTCTCTCTCTCTCTCAAAAGAGATTATATCTTTTTTAATTTATGTCATAGTTTAAATATATTTTAAAGTCGAATATATGATAAAATCTTTTATTCTATATTAAGGGAATCCTAAAGCCGTCTGTATTACCGACTACATCGTAATTTTTGTATAACAAATACTTTTTTCTCTTTCACAGATTAGAAAAACAAAAAATTTTTCTTAAGATTTCAATTTCGAAATTTTTTGTCGTTCTCGGCATAAATTCCACCTCACAAACACGTATTAATGTGTATACTTTAATGCTGGAAAAGGATTTTCGAGAGAGAGAGAGAGAGAATCTGTGAAAAAAAAAAAGTATTTGTTATACTTTAGGATCCCCTTAAACAAGGAATATCTTAGGATCAAACATTCTATTCTATGTTTATATTTTATTTATTACTTATGTTTTGAAATAATTTTTCCGTTTTTTTTTATGTATGCTTGTACATATTTGCTGAAAAGTATCTGTGCATACTGTAGTCGAATAGTTGCATGTATGTGGTAATATATCGGGATGTATAGCTAAGAATTCTCTGCCGCACCTTTTTAATTTACATAGAATTGATTTCTCTACTCTCTGCGTTATACTTTCTTGGGTAACTACTATGTACATACGCGTATTTATAGAATAATACTCTTAAAGTTTTTTTCTTATTAAAAAAATATATTTTGTAAATTTTAAAGTAAAAAGATTAGTTAAATTTTATATTAAATTTTAATGAAGCTAATTATCTAAAAAGTTAATTGTTATTATTTTGCTTCTTATTTATGTATCTTCTATTTCTTCATTCGGTAAGTAATCTATAAGCAGAAATTTTGGTTTGTGTACAGAAATCTACTTTACCATCTGCAGCTATGTTGAACTGCTGCAGATGGTATTATACCGACTACTGATATTAGAATATTATTCACATCGATTATATCTCTTCTTTATCTTCAATGAATATGTTAGAAATTGTATTTTTGGCAATTGTTAAATATGGAATTATTTTTACTTACATCCAATTTTAATTAAAATTTCTCTAACTCTTTATGCTTTATTTATAAGAATATTTATGAGCGAACAAAACTGACATGTTTCATCTAAGCCTTTTTTAAAATAATATATTATATTTGTTTTATTTTAACTATCTTAAATATATTTCTATATAATTTATATACGTCTAAAATTTTTGCTTTTTGTAATTAAATTATTATTGAAGTGATCCATTAATCCCAAATCTATTTTCATTTTATCTAAGATATCTATTTTCATTTTAGATGTTTCCTTATAATTCGATCACTTTATTTTACACGCACGCACACACGCACGCACGCACGCATGTATATTATTTTCTATTTGCTGAGTATAATACAATATATAATATATTTGTGTATTATTATTGATTCTTTCAATGGCACGTCGTCTTCACTAAGCAAACGCATTGCGAAAACTACACGTGACAGCTCTCAAATTTCGAACTGTCAGAAACATGACAATGTTTGAAACGTATCAGCCTCCTTGGCGAGTTTATATAAGATTTTTGTTTACTTTTTAGGAACATATGATACATCCATTTCAATAACTTGACATTCTTTGCATTTCCTTTCGAAATATTTCCTCGAATTTATATAATATATTGTTATTTGAATCGATATGCATATTGATATTTATCTTAAATCGCTTATTGGTTTTTATCTTATAAAATACGCTCTAAACATAATTGTACATAACATAACATATTTGTATATATATGTGTATATGTAGAAATATTCGTAATACATGTATTTTTATGTGTATTTCGGAATCCACAAAGTACTTTATGAAGGCAGTTTAATTTATTATATATTTTTGTATGTTTTTTGTATTATATGTACAATTATATTGACTTTGACATTGCGTTTGATCAGAGCGTTATTGCAATAAAGCAAAGAAGATATAATATTGTGTGATATTCTATAAAATTTAGCATTATGTAATATTCTTGTCAACTTTTAGAAAATTCGCATATATGTCTCGGATAAATGCAAATGCCCCAAATTCTTTAGCCGCTATACGAATGGATTTATGCGATTTCGGGATAGGTAAATCGGTAAACACATATCGTTTGTTGCGCGATGAGTCGGCTTAAGCTATCGGCATGGCTATCAACGTTTACACGATCTTTATAGGCGTACGCTGTCCATGATCAAGCGAATAGAAAATCGTCAGTTGTCGGGCTTATACGACGTCGATTACCGATTGTTGGTGAATTTTCGCGCTGTTCGCTATCGGTGCAACGGCATCAAGGGATCACCTGCAACGGGGATGCGCTAGCCTCCAATTGCCGGGACGTGCGGGAATGGGAATGAGAAAACCGATCGATAAATCCAATTAAATTTTGTTACGCCACCGTCAGTAGTAGCAGCAACAGCAACGACACAGCGTTGGTGGTCACGACGGCCTGACATCAGCCAAATTGCATTTTATGCGCGAACATTGATCTGGAGTTCGTCAAGATCATCTTTTGGCTATAGAGAATTGAACAAAATTTTTTTTCCATTATTCGACGGACTTGTTATTCGTACAAGATTTTACATGAATTTGCATAAAAAGTTCGTTTATTGCACACATTTTTATACAATATTTTGAGTGTATGAATTAATTCACTAGTGTGTAATCTTATTTATTCATTCTCTTATTACCCTAGACAAGAAAAAATGTCTAAAATCGGGTCATAAGACGTTTTTTACGTCTAAAAGACGATTTAAAGACTTATGTCACAATTTTAGACTTTGTGTTGTTTGGGTACATTTATTTCTATTTATTTTTATCATGAAAATGACATATAGGTATCAGTGTTACTGTATTATATTTTCATTGCCACGTATTTGCACATGAAATGTGTATTATTTTACTGCGCGAGTGTGTTGACACTCTTGGGTAATGAAAAATTAAAATTGAAAAGGCGATTTCTCTCATGATGGGATTCCTTTTCAATGTCTTGTTGGCTATAGAGTCAGCAAATACGAATGAGTACGTAATAAATGCGTCATAAGGCAGCGAACGTTGAATGAGTTGTTTACAAATGTCTATATATCACGTCGTTACTGCGACAAGCAATATGCTCACTTTACGATTGAACTGATCATGAAAGAGTAGTCACAATGATAAGTGGCTATGTGGATTGTTCATTGTAATTGAATTTGAAATTACTATCGGCACATCATTTATTTTTTTGCATGTGTATGTTTGTCGATATCCACTGCAATTATCTCGCTAACGTTAGGATTGCATTTGAATCATCAAAGTATGGACAATCCGATGCAGTAATTTGATAATAGTGATATGATTGTATCCTATTTTATATTGTAAATCTATATATTTCCGTAATATCCTATGTCCGCGTACGCGGATTAAATTTACGTATATAAACATATTCTTATATTTTGCTGAACCACATGATCGATATGTTTGTGGTCTTTTTGGCACTGATTGATACCATTCGTACATTTATGAAAGCAAATGAATCGGTACTAAATCCATCTTGAGTATAGATATCTTGCACGTCCGTCCGCAACCACCATCGGTGTCTGTCTGTTCGTCTGTTCTCTTCGCACATTCTGACTACCCAGATTCCGTTTCTGTCGGACTATTAATACGCGTTTCCGCGTCTAGCGCGTCTGAGAGTAACCAGAAACGCTAGCCAAAACTAGAAACCAGTGGCCGTTCGTGCCTTGTTCAAAAGGTGGAATTTTACACCTCGACTCTTCAACTTCGCGTTTTCCTTGCGAACTCACTGACGGTGATCGACCGGCAATCGTACGGATACGGAATCTTCCCATCCGTCTCGCTGCCAAGTGAACTTTCAAATGTCAAGAGAAAGAAAAAGAGAGAGAAGAGAACGCTTTCCTTTTCGATGTCGCCGACGATTCTCTGAGATGGATGCCCGGAGACGGCTTCATTGTTGGAAACGAATCGTGGCATCATTGTGGTGTGAAACGACACAAATGGGTCATTGCAATTTTGATCGGTCTTAATCTTTAACTGATCTAGTCCATTTATCCTCGATGCGTGAATCTTTTATCCGCTTAATTAATAAACGTACCGTTGAGATAATGTCGAAATTTTTTGTCAAAATATGAAATGTGAATGAAAAGTGCAAAAATTTTTATAATTTATTAGCAAAAACATGTAAATATATTATAAGGTAAAGCAGGGCTTTTTTCCATTTCTCGCGATAATGTTTGTGTTTCTGAACAGCACATGTTGATTATCTAAAGGTTGTGCTTGTACTCCAGGAGCAATCATGATTATATAATGTAGCTGTAAGCATGTCACTGCAAAGAGATATTTTGATTGCCATCGTAAATTTTCATATTACTTTAAAATTGAAACTGACGGAATAGCCTCGCGAGCCCTATCCTATCTGTATATTACGACACACGCACGCGTTATTTTATATTATTTTATTTAGTAAAGTTATTTTCTTGTCACCGATAGTATTTATAGATTTATACAATATTAATTTAAACGTTTGTATAAAATAAATTAATTAAAAGTTACATATCTACTTAGAGAAAATTATTGAGTAAGAAATTTGTGATATCCGATTTTGTTTAAGAAATATCATGAATTTTGAAATTTTGGTAATTGCACGATGACAGACAATGTGTATAAATCTAACTGTATCTAAATTCAATTCTTATACCGCCATTTTTTTTAACTTTTTCTGTCAATATCATAACTTTTGATCAAGTTTCAAACTTTGTAACTGCAGTGGAACATCTTATAAAGAGTTATCTTCTTCATAATCCGAAAAAAAAAATGAAAATTTAACAAAAAGTATAGCGTAATTTGAAAAAAAATACTCGTTTCGTGATGTCGAGTGTATCCCGCGTTAGAAATTGCATTCGATAGGCAACCACTATAAATCTTTCCCTTGAGAACTCGACGAGAGCCGTTTTGTTTCTTCCTCCGACATCTTCTCCGCTTTTCCTCTATCGTCCCTTCCTCCTGTTTGTAGCTCTACTCGTGTTTCCTCGTCGAACGCTTTTCTAGCAAATAGCTGCACCAAGGGCCAGATTTATCGATATACTCTTACCGAACAACGGGCACTCGAGTTCTTATTTACACACAGCGAATGCTTCTCGACGAAAGAAATATTCGGGACTAGAACGATCGATTGATCGAAATTAACGCAACGACTTTCCTGTTTTGTGCTTTGTTGAGAAAATCAGCATGGAGAAAGGACAATGCGTTCAAGATACTTTACCTACGATGTACGGAATTATGATAGCATTTCTCACATGTTTGATCGGTTATGCGTTATGGGTAAGTGTTAATTATAATGATTTTTCATCATGATATATAACATTTAGAACATCTTTAACATACGTTGATTAATTCATTACAATATTAAATTTTTCTCTCTTTTAATTCTACGCTTTTAATTAATAAATTAAATATGAATACTTAATAATAATTCAAAAATTAATATGATGTGTTTATTAATTTTGTTTTAGAATTACTTTTTAGAATGAATTTTTTTCTTAAATCCATACATTTATTACAAAATAGAAGCTTTGCTTATTACGGATATCTCTTTTGATTTCTCGCGAATGAATAATGTTCCTTTTTTTTTACGCTGAAAGTATTTAATGTTATTATAGTAATATATACCGCTTCAGAAGAATTAAGAAAGTTAATATATGCGAGTTTATCTCTTCAAACCATTTAGCATTGTTGTAGGAAAAGTTGCGATAATTCTAGTGGAAAAATGCTAATCTCCTCTGGGCAGTAAGTTCTGAGTAATCAACTTATTTTCAAAAGAGCAAAGAAGCAGATTTTTGAAGAGAAACGTTTTCTTCCGACTGCACTCACAACGAGCGAATTTATTCGCGTAATTAAGCAAGCTTAGCATTGTATTGTATGCAGATAAGGCATCACCAGAAGACGCTATTGCGTAATCGAAAATAAACGATCCACCATATACGTGAACGATGTACGTTAACTCGTTGTTATTTCCGCGTTTGAAGGTAAAGCACAGTTCCGCTTATATTAGAGAAGTGAGAGCAGTGAGAACGGTAGTTGTCGTGGCACTCGATATCGTCGGCATTGTTTGCCGTAATCGTCGCTCGCAGGACGAACTATAATCCGCAGACCCGCATACATTTCGCATGGGTCGAATACCTGTTCGAGGACGCGCCGACTGCTAAATTATGGCCACGTAATTAAGATGCGAGTCGATTGTTTCATACGGGGAGTCTAAGCGAATGGAGACGACGAGCTTAACTTAGCTCGTCGTAATATGGACGCCGGAATATTAGCTTGGTTTATACCTATGGTATTCGCGATTGTCCAATTCGATACATCGCAGGTGAATTCCGCATATGTCGTTGCGCAATATGTTTGTGGCTGGGGTAATGAAGACTACAATTTCCTAATTAAATGTTAAGAACATTTGATAAATGTTCTCTCTCTTTCTCTCTCTCTCTTTCTACCGAACCAAAAGTTTCGCGCGCGCGCGTGTGATGTGTGATTTAATGGATCTAAAAAGAAATAAAAATTTATTGCGTCGACATATTATGTTACTGCGCGGAAACTTTTTTATTTATAAAAATGTTTCATTGCATTCGAGATGAAATATCACATATCTCTCAAATTAAATCAATTTTTGTCGTCGTTTTCTAGATTGTTGGTACTTATAACAAAAATGACATCATATGATGTGTCTTTAATGATATAATGATACAATATTACGGTCTGTGTTATAGGAATCGATCATTTGCCACATATAATTATAGATCGATTTTAGCATTATCAGATACATATGCAAGATATGATTATATTATCGCTACTTGTCGCAGGTGTGCACATGGACAAATGTGCAAAGCGTCTTGGTAATAGCTGGCTCACATCAAATACACATCCAGAGTACAGGATACATATGTGGATGTGTGTAATACAGACGTATATATAATTGATTTTTCCTAGAAATTTAATTATGTTCAATATTCTTGTTTTCATTTTTTTGGATTATTGAGTTTTTTTTTATCAAAAGTAAAATATTTACGATTCATATTTTTAGATATTGAATATGATCATTTATTTATTTTTTATTTATGACACAAAATAAAGCAATTTTGATGAGGTATCTTTCTTCGTTCATCTTTGTTAGTGAGATGTCATCATTAGTCCGCTATAGTTAAATGACGTTTAATTCTGACCAATGCGAAACGTTATTTCGCGTCAGTCAACAAGTCATTCGCACGAGATTTGCGTTCTACGACCATAATGCTGCGAGAATAACAGAACGTTGTCGACGTAATGTTTGTTTTTCTGAAGCCGATGCCACACCGCAGGAAAATGAGAAACGATCGTTTGCGGTGCAATTATTGTGTTAAAATGTAAAAGCGAGTTGTTAATGTCATGCGCCAAGCTGTCATAATTGGCCTGCATGAGCCAAGCCAGTGGTAGAACTCTTTTTATAAAAACCAGGCGCAATTGCATTTTTATTACACAAGACAAGCGCACATTTATGTGTCGTTTGTTTGCCTTTACTTTCGACATAATTATGAACATATGCGTGATTCTAGAGTGGATCCCTGAACCATTATATCAGTTGTTACATCTACATGTTTCAAGATAAGTTACGCTGTGTATTTAAAAAAAAATCGTATTGCTTGTTAAAAAGAATTTATCTTTTTTATTTATTTTTATCATGCATATATCTAATATATTAAAATATTACACACACGCGCGCGCGCGCTATGTGTGTATGATATATGATCTTTTTATTTAATTTAATGAGAAATAAATACTAGTGATATAAGATTAAATAAGAGATATAAGATGAGAAAATGAAATAATATTAGTAAGTGAGGGATCAGACTTTTCCAATGAGTTCATGCTCATATTTCGCTGAGCTTCAAAAGTGGCCATTCTATCTCATTATCGAGTCTTTCAAGACCGATGCTTTCCGTCTGTAAATAGAATATAAAAGCATTCAATTTTTATCTCTACTTATATACAGGTCTTCTGATTTTCGAAGCTCTCGGTATTTATTTCAGACATATAATATTGCTGACAATCGTTTATAAACGGAATATAGATTACCTCTTCCTAGCATATCCATTTTATTAACAATGATAGTAAATTCATTATTAAATTATTAATAAGAACAAATAAAATTATCACAAAAATGTATCTACTAATTTTTGTACGTGTCATTATACTAGCTAATAATTTTCTAAATGACAAATAATAAATATTACATATACAAAAGATATATTTTGCATTTACTCAGGACACGTAATATCATTTCGCAAATATTTTTGTTACTTGTGAAATATATAAAATTTATTTTCGTTACTTATAAAATATAACCAATTCGTGAGTTAGTTCAACGTCGTATAAACGCAATTGACGAGGTACGACGTAAAACACGAATCATCTACGTTTTGATATAAAAAACATATTTTGAAAGAAGCTGCTTTACAATCGAACTTTGACAGCAATGGAAATTTTATTTATTCTATGGCGTAACGTAACGTAAAACGACTATTTCTTCAGCTTTTTCACTGATACTCCTTTTCACTCTTCCTCTTCATTTTATAGTAACAAGTCCGTTTCGAATAACTTTAATAATTTCTTACATTGGAAATAGTCGTGAATTTTCTCATCTGATTTTGATAGCACATGAATTAAAATATTTATCGGTACAAATGTGTAAAACAAATATTTTAAGTAAGTAGGTAGGTATATGATAGGTAAGTCTTTTGCTATTTTATGTCATAGAATTTCAATCTTTTGTGCGTTATTTATATTTTTATTTGAAAAATATTCTATTTTAAGAATATTTTTTAGCAGAATTGATTGTATTTAGCAGAAGTTTGTGTTGATTCATTGAGAATATTACTAATAACGTAATACAATTATTAATGCTCTAATCAGAACGTCATTGAAACTTTTTTTTCTCCCTATCGAGACAATCTTGATGTGGAATAAATTATGCTCCATGTACTTCACATTCTTTTCTGAGCAATTTTTTGAAATAAAATGAAGTAGTTCTCCTTTCGAGATTTGATAGTACTTGGTTTTTTGCGGTACATCGGTCAGTGAAGATCTGCAAACATCCGTGAGTTACAACTGAAATGTAAAAAGAACATCCGTGTAATTTTAATTGGGGAGCGTTCGGGTGATAGCAAGAACTTTCTGCGAGAAGACCTGTAGTTTCCTGCTATTTCAGAATCATCAATTGCTCTTTTATTCCTTTTATTTTGTCTTATCTTACTCATCGTCTATTTTATTGTTTTTTTTTAATAAGTTTAGTAAACATTATTCTCTCTTTAGCCGATATGAACAATTAATTAATTTACATATCGAAACAACAATTTCGTACATATTAGTTTCTCTAATATAATTAAATTGATTTTTAAATCTATCATTATTCGATTGTTTTCTGTAGAGGAACTAGATGAGTGTGGACTAAAACTAGCCACATGAATTAATATTGCCATGAAATCAATTATAACAATATTGATTTTTAACTAACGATAGAATACTTGAGTTCACTTGAAAGGTTGAATAATAGAAATGATATTGTCATACCTGCGTTAATGTAACTTGCACAATTTAAACATTATGAGTTAATCGATTTTCACGCTGAAATAGTTCATAATTTTACATGTCAGAATCTGTAATACTACTCAACTACCAATTGTGCATCAGCCGATCATTTTTGTTAATCACGTAAAAGCTCTGTCGTGACGTTTGCTCATTCGAAGCCGCAAATTTGTGCTTTTGAATAAAAGATGAATTGCGATCTAACATTTCAGACAACGCAGAATATAACCATTAATTTAATGTTTGCGAATTTATTCCCAGTATGATTTTTCGCTATTGTTTGTCAAATAATTATGATCTTTTAACTCAAGAAAATTATTATTATTGGTTTTTTTAAATTTTTGCTATTTTTTACTCTAAAAATATTTCGAAGTTATTTAGGTATGAGATATTGTTATAATCTTCGATCATCGAAATTATTACCGGAGGACAATTTCATAATGACTTGATACTGATTGTACATAATATAATTACATGTCATCACTGCAAGTCACCAAAATATAAAATTAGTTTTCAATATCGTACCTATTACGTGCTGAAACAATGAATGGTTTATCAGAAATTGGAACATTCAGAAAATTTATATGAACTTTATATCAAAATTTATATGTTATTATGTATTTATTATGTTTTTATTATTATTCATAAATTATTACTAATTGTGTAATTATATATAGATATTTTATTGCAAGCTTATGGTATAAATTGTATTATGATGAAAAAACTTTATTAATCCGCATCAATTATTTTGACGAGATCATTTAACATGAAGAATTTCTACATGCGTTGCATTAATAGTCGTAATTGTATTGGCAGCAAATTAGAAATGCTGCTGATGGCAGAATACGGAGTTTCTAATAATAATGGTGGAAGATGATGATATTTAATGATTGATTTTTATATCATATACTTATGCATTTATATTTTAATACTTTTATTTTACATTTTTGCGAATATGTCTATTGATAAAATAACAAAGATATAATGACATCACTTTAAATCTCCATGTTGAAAAATTTCTTAATACACACAATTATTTAAATAATGTGTGTTGTAATGCTTATATTACAAGTATATATTTAATTTTATTTTATAAAAAGAGTCTTTTTAAATTTATTTTTAAAATTTGTATATTTTTATTATCAATTTTTTATGCATGAGATTAAAATAATATAAAATAATCTAAAAGTAAATTATATTTTTTAACATGATTTAAGAACAATTGAAAAGTGTGAAATATTAAAAGAAATAAACAAAGAAATGGATTGATTGTATATTTGTATTTTTAAATATTTGCTGATGCTTTTGTATATGTATAGAGAAAAATATAATAATGCAACAAGAAGTATTGAATATAATGTAAAACGAAAAAAAGTATTATTTATGTAGTATTTATATACAAATATTCAACAGTATGGTTGTATATGATAAAAATTTAACGATGTGCAGTTTGTCACGTGTTTTTAACATTGCGGATTATTACCATGTCCGAGAATTTCTTCCCTAAGGACGATCCCTTTTTCGGGGCTTATCCTAGTGGAATGTCATTTTACTTTCTGTGTATTTCTTCTCGACGACTTTTATGTTACCTCGTTGCAACAGAGATTGTGACGAAAAAAGATACGCAACTACAGAAAGAACAAGAGATATTATCAAACAACATGTCTATTTGTTCGATTAACGTGGGTACATAAACTATGATTACATGGTTATATGATGCGAAGTTCTAAATTACGATATCACGATGCCGCAAATGTCAACATGCTGCTTTAATAGACTGATTATATTAATTTATGTGGTTGTGCTTAGAAATTACAAATATATCATCCCGTATTGAAAAATTTAATTAAATATGAAGTATAATAATTTTATCTGATTAACTTTTTTTTCTTGCATTTTTAACAATATATAATTTTTTTAAAATTACTTATGTTCGTGAAATATTGAAACTTGAAACTGATTTTGTATCTGTTATTTTCTTATCACAAGGGCAAGAGTTTTATATTTGATACTATCTTTATACTTCGAATTTATTGTGTGTATGTGTGTATGCGCGCGCGCGTGCAAAATACAATATTATTATTAGTAATAAACCAACTGCTTATGCTTTCATAATGAAAATTACCTGTACGGATTATATATGATATTATACACAGTATAGTGGCTCTTTATTAAATTATATTTTACCATTTTGTGCATTATGTACATTTTTTAATGTACATAACTAAAAAAAATTGACTGGTAATTTCCAAGTGTACATACAAGAAAAATACATGTATTAAGTAATGAACATAACGTATATTTTATTATAATTTTTAATTAAGTGTCGATATATTAAAAGTATTTACTTGAAAAAGTATAAATGTATTTTTGTACGAAAAGGTATATGAAAAATTATTTTTAAAAAATGACAAAATGAATTTAAAATATATATTTGCACATAAGAGGAATATTATTACGAAAGAAAAATAATTGATACATTTATTACCTAACAAAGATATCTTTATTAAAGTATTTTAAATATTAAAGATATCTTTAGTCCACTCTGAACGTGAACGAGTAAGAATTTATTTAAACAATATACCCATGCTTTTAGTATTTTTAGATGATTATTATTTGACACAGTTATGTTTAAAAGTGTAATTATTCAAGTTCAATTTTAATTATTTTATTTTAAAACAATGAAATAAAATAAATACATATTAAAGAATATTTTTAGATACGAGATGAAGCATATGGAATTCGTATACGACAGAACATTGGTATGTCTATATCATCCTGCCAGATATATGATCGCAAAGCTTGTAAAAATCTCAAAAATAAGCCGTTATTAAGATCAGCATTTGGATAGTTATTCCAATAATTGGGACTTAAATATCGGGAATAATAAAAATCGTTTGGAACTTTTTCAGAAGTTCCCACAAGTTTCTTATAGCGCTTGTCAGTCATTAATTTTTGAACTAGAGCCGTTTCTAAATTCCGACGATTTTGATGAATTAGCGGTCGATCATTGGAAGATCCTTCGATCTCATTCAACCTTGACCCTCTTTTCGTAGTAAAGCGTTCGGTTCCGTGTCCTCGATGCACCGAGATGTCCTCAAGGAAATCTTTCGGAGGTAAAGTGACGCTCATACCCCATCGACCAAACAAATAGTGCTTTTCGTCTGTCTCCGTCTGTTCCTCATTTTTCCGATGCTTCGATCGTCGAGGTACATCCTTCAAAAATTCTATAGGTGGCGATGAGATGCTCGTGCCCCATCTACCAGAATGAAATGATTTTTCGTGATTCCGTTTTTCTGTCACATCCTTTCCTCTCGCGTCATCTTTCTTTTTCTTGATCTTCCACATCAACGATTTCGCTATTATGGCTTTCTCGTTATCTTTTTTGCTATTCTTATTGATTTCTTCGTCATTTTGAGAGAAAAGTTTGGAATCAATTTTATGATTTAAATTTAAATTCTTTTTAGTTTCTGAAAAAGTTTTAAGATTTTTATTCGTGCGACTTTTAGGGACATGTGAAGTTTGCGATTGTTGTGAAATTGACTTTTTGGAATGCGAATGTACATTATTGTTCTTCTTTCTTTTCTGCATCAACAAATTTGCCGTTTTTTCTTCATTCTCTTTATCATTGTTACTGTTTTCTGAAAATTTCATAAAATTTTTATGCATACTTATATTACTTTTAAGAATATGTGAATCTTTGAATTGTTGTGAGATTGACTCTTTAGGATATAAATTTATTATGGAACTGGAACGATCTTCCTCAAGTTTGTTTTTTTCGTAATTGGTAGATGAATTTCGCAAGGACGGATCTCTCTTCATGTCGGATATTTCGTAGTCCTTGTGTCGTTGATGAATTGCCTTCCAAAGGAATTTTTTAGATAAATTTTTCATCTCTGTATTCCATTCGTTGCTTTTGAGATTTTTATTAGATACTTCATCGATATTTGTAGCCGCGGATTGTTTTGAGTTTGACCAAGAAGAGTCATGAAATCGATTTGACCTAGAAGAGTCTTTCACGTCCACACTATTTTGATCCATTAACGGATGCCGTACAAACGATTTTGAAGTGGTAGGATCAAGCTGTTACACATAATAAAAAAAAATCACACACATATATATATATATTTTTAAGTTAACATATTTAAGATATTTTTTATGTTATTTTTAGTGACAGATGTATGTATATTTTATTTTTGTATTTATATTTCATAAAGATTTTTATATTTCATAAATTTATATATATGATATTAATATTTATTAATGATAATAATTTTATTAAATGTAATATATTTTATTAAACTATTATTTTATTAAACTTTGTAATTATTTTATTATAAACTGATTTTAAAGATATATTCTAGTAATTGACTTCAATTTAATTTTATAATTTACATCTATACTTATTTCCAATGTATGATAATATTTCTGGATTAATAAAATATAAATTAATAAAATAATAGTTTCTTTTTATTAACTCCCAGGTTAATTTACAATCTGTCGTAAGAGACAATAAATACATTTTTTGAAGCTGTATAGACTTGTAGATAATTCCCCACATTGATCCATATCCTCATTACCAAATTCAAGTTAAATACTAAAATTATTGTTGAATACTGGGAATTAATAATTTAATCATGATTTTTTTGGAGATTCTGTATTGATGTATAATAATGCCAAAACTGCTGGTTAATTTAATGGTCCTTCCAGAAAGAATAATTTTTGTGTATCCTTACCGGGATCGATTCGTCGTTCGTAAGTTTTCCTGCTTTCGTAGTTTCTTCGACATTGTCGAGGGTAAGTTTCACGTTTCTTCTATACGCTGCCCATTTTTCTCTTTCCTGTCGGCTTATCTCCTGCATTTTCTTTATCCACGGATCCTCCGTCCTTTGTTCCGGATCCTCGAGTTTTGTAAATTCCATCCCCAGGTTTTTCTCCGTCGATTCTTCCCTGTTAAAACGGTTGGCTTCTTAATTTTATTTATAATAAGCTGTTTCACGAATTTTATTACCTAAAAATTTATTTATTTATAATTCGTAATTATTAATTTGTAGCTATACATATTAACTTTTGATATTCTTTATACGAACGAGTATGATATTTTTTAAATAACTTATGTAATTCTTCATTTCTTAAAGAGATTGTTTATAATACTTTATAAATTTACTTATTGTTCACTAGTCTAAATGTGTATAAGACGTTTGACATAACAGAAACTAAAACAGGAACTTTATGAACATCCTGTATTATCAATGCAGTGACTGACTGCGGTTTACCGGAATACCTCGGGCCATAGTACTTGTCAGGTGGTTTCCAGTTGTAATTCGGTAACCGCTGAATACGGTTGTATGTGTTCCTGTGCCTCGGAATTGCGAGGTTCTTCTCGAACTGTCTTGAGTCGGTGTAATCTGCAAACAAGACTGACGCTAGGTATCTGGTCCTTAAAGACGAGACTTAATCACCACTTGGTTACATTTTGAACATATAATATGAAATAAACCGAAGTACTTGAAGTTGAGGGTTCTTGTCAAAGAGTCACTTAATGTCTCTTATCCATGCGTTATCGTTCCTGATTTTCTTGTTTATTAAACTTGAGGTTAAACTGGGGATATGTTAGTTTTATACTAAAGTAGCTACGTGAACGATTATTAAAGTCATTTTCTTAACAAACAGATAAATATGTATCTTTTACAGCAATTGCATTTTCCATTTGTAATTCATAATCATTTGTGTATATGTATGTGTATATGTTACGTGTTATTTTAAAAATATTTATCAATGTCTTTTATAAAACCACTTCTTTTGTCAAATTCATCGTTTATTATTTCTTCTTTCCAATATTCTGCAAAGTTTATATTTCTGTTTGTTATCAATCTGACTTTTTTCATAAAATAATCTGTTCTCTTGGTTATAATATCTCGTTGACTAAATACAGTATGTAATGACAGCAGTATAAAAAAATTATGTGCACAATAAAGCATGAAGATGATAAATGCATGAAAAGAAATCAGTTTCGCGAAACGTATATTAACTCGTAAACGTACAATGAAACGATCGCTTTGGCGACATAGTCTAGCTGAAGATGTATGCTTTTAGCCACAATCGGGTACAGTTTAACGATATTTAATTGCTAGCGAGACATGGATGGTAATTGAAAAGATAAAAAGTAATAAAGCGTTACGACGGTATAGTCGTTTCTCGCGTGGAGTCCATTTACCGCGCGGTATTTACTTTTGATTCATCAACTGTCAGACACTCGCGTACACGCCCATACAGATGCATGTACTGTCACCACGGCTATTTTCTACCATTTTCTTTTTCGTTTGTATATTTAGTTTTGCTGGGAAACTTTTTAGCAATCGTTGTCGTTTTGACGTTATACAAAAATTTATCTTTAGATAATTAACTTCAGCTAAAAATTTTACATTCGACAAAACGAAGATACTGCGCTTAATTCTGAAGACATATGATTTTATTATTATTATTATTGTTATTGTTATATTTTAAGAGGATACTGAAAATGGAAAAAGTACAATAAAATTGTACACAAAAACATGATTAATAACTGTCATTTTCTTTTAATTTTCAATCAAATTTAAATACAAAGTGATCTTTAAAACATTGAGTGTAATGTGTGTATAATTGAATATATTTTAGATGTTAAACATATTTCTCTCAGATATGAAAAAAAATAAAATAAAATAATTTATGAAACACAATTTATAGACGTATTATCAAAATATTTTTAGCTAAAGAGAAGCGCCACAAAAATTCATGACGCTAATAAAATGTATTAATGCGAAACTCGTGCGATTTCGATTAAATTAGGAACAGAAAAGAAATTATTCACATTAACTCGCCAATGGGCAGCACTTTTAGTAAAATTTAATTTATTTTATGATGCATAGGATATTCCGCTACTGACGATGGAATTAGATTTTGGGTGCGCCAGCTTTTGTTGGGGAAAAAGCAACTTTACCCTTTGACGCTGGAGTACGACACGGAGTAAACTGTAATCTACGAAGTTAGCACCGTATTTTGAGCGGATCGATATAACGAGCTGAAAGTATCCGACAGCCTTTATCGCTGCACGGAGATTGCATTCGGCCACGACTTTTATGCGAAACGCTCCGCGACTTTACCCGACGCGTTACGATCGCGATACGAACCGCGACAGAAATAGAAAATCGATGTTAACCATTTCGAACGGATTCAAGTTTATCTGCGAGATTGACGTCAGGGCTTAACCTAATTGTTCGAAAAGATTTTCGCTGAAATCCAGTGAATATCAAATAAATGAGCTGTCTTTATCTCGTGACAAAGTTACTATTATAGGTAGATAAATAGTTAAGAGAAAAAGAGAAAGAGAGAGAGAGAGGGGGGGAGGAAGAGGGATGAGATTCTTATTTATATTCTACATTTAACATTAATGTAATATTATATACATAATATATAATTCTAACTTCTTTGTTTCTCTTGCGATGATCGCGTATATTCTGATTTCTTTCAGTTATGAGCTATTAATCAATTTGGTGTCAGTTTTTCCTTAAGGAAAAATTAGACGAGACATCATCTTTTTTCCTACCACTGTCTAATATATTATTAAATATGTCTTACAACTACAATGCTTATAGTTCATATAATTAAAATTTTACTTGTAAGTTCGTTTGAGTAAAAATAAGATCTTATTGTCCTCATGTGATAAAATTTTATAATTCTTATTTCAAAATTAAAATTATTAATTATACATATATACATATATATATATATATATATACTGGTAATAAGGCTATACTAAGCGAAAAAAATTAAAGTCGTTTATTCAGGTAATAGAATTTTCTAATGTGTGTGTGATCTAATCTATAGTAATATTGCGAAAGCTAAAATGGTATAAAAAAATTAATGCAAGCAAGCATTTGAAAAGAGAACGCAAAGAAGATATATTTAATTCATAGCACATTTGCCGCGATGTCTGAGAGAATGGAATAAAGTGTACACAGGCGTGTACAATTTACCGTATAACCAACACGTTTCCCGATAATTACTCGTGTCTGTGAATAATCTGATCGAGACGCTAGCGTGAAAATGGCGATTTTCACCGGATTCAGACATGGCGAGATAAGATAATCAAATTATCATGATTCAGCATAATCTCGACAGCGTGCCGATTGATATACGTATACATCCTTAGCTATATTAAATATGATTCGTTGTGATAACGTTGTAACATAAAAGAAAAATTGAAAAAGATCGTAGGAATCTCTTTGCAAAGGCGAGAGAAACTTTCCTTCCGATCTTTTTCTTTTATAATTGCGATCGTGTTGGTCGATCCGCTGAAGCGGATAGAGATAAGGATTTCGTGTTACGTCAGTTATAGAACTCTAATTGATTTTTGTTTTTCTTGTTTGTTTTGTCGTATCTTACGTAATAAACTATGTTAATAGTGTAACATTGTGATTGTAATATAACAGTGTAACTTATTATGGCATTTCCTTATAATTTCTTTCTGTATTCGCATATCTATAATGCATTAACTTTGTCCGAAATCACACGGTCATATCATTCAAATTTTATAAAATGTGTCTGTGTGAATGTATTTAAATTAAATTACCTAAAAAATGTCTAAAATTTATCAAAATGATACTATAATATTGTAATGTTACATATATACTATAAATATAATATATATAAAATATAGTATAGATACTTAATTATATGAAATTATTGATAAATTTCCAGCGGTTTTAAGTGATTTGTTTAATTTTGCAAAAATAAACATTTCAAAATAATGTTTTTCTGAAAATTACGGAATTAAAAATTTAGTAAACATCTTAAAAGTTATCCTCTTATATAATTACAAAATTCATTGCTTATCTCCAAAATGTCAAATAAGGTACTAATATTGACACTATTGTATACCGATTGTGATAGCGAAATAATAAGTTTTTTATCGAATATTTATTTGTAAAATTGTGTATAAAATAAAGTCAGTTGCTTACTGTATGAATCCGAGACATGAATGAATGGCAACAGAAGGCAGAAGACAAATGCCACAAGCACGAACAGGTGGCTACTGTGGCTGATAGCCATTTTGCCCGGTAGCATATGATATACACATCATGTATGTACATATACTGCTGACCGATTGAAATGGTAGGGATAGATTTATTATCCATGAACGAACCCCGTTGTAGTAACTCCACCCATAATCATCCTAGAACTTTTCGAAGAAGGATTGACACATATACTGATTAATCGCGGTCTTTTTCAATAGAATATCGTAAGACCGCGATGAATTTAATTACAAATATTAGTAAAAAATAACGATAATCAGTAAAAATGATTGTAAACACACATTTTTGAGAAGATGCTATTTCTTTTTGAAAACAACAGAAATAGATAAGTAGTACGAATTTTTTAAATTTCAAAAGTTGTTCGTAACTCTATTTTTTTATTAAGATTATATGTATGCACATATAATCTTATTATTATTAATTGATTGTGTGCCGACAAATAGCTTGTACGATTTTAGAAAAGAGATATATACACTGAAAAAAAATATAGTCAATTTTAATAAATATTTAGTTCAATACTGCCAACTAAACATTTACTTACAACAAATAAATATTTGTTCAGTAAAAAGAATGATTGTTAAATCAAGTTAATGTTTCTTGTAACAAATAAATATATCTTTATATTTAATAAATATTTAGTTGGCAGTATTAAACTAAATATTTGTTAAAATTGACTGTATTTTTTTTCAGTGTATGATATCTATATATATCTTTGTTTACTACAGTGAGTCACACACGTTATTAATCATAATATTCATATCAATGCAAAACCAATATGATTTCGCAAATGACACGGAAAATCGAGAGTGCCGTGTTCGATTTCGATACGCTTGTCGCTTGATCGCACTTTGTTCGTCTTAATAAACTACGCGTTCAATCAAAGCAGTGTTCGTAGCCGATTAATTTTTATTTTTGTTCTCTTACTTAAGCGAGACACTCCGTGAATCTGTATTATCTATTTTTGCAGATATCATCGAGACATCTATACATAAAATACATACATATATAAATCAATTCCAATTTTTTTCTCTTTTATCAATACGGCTTAATATATTTGTTCGATCTCTGATATTTGAAAGGTAACAATAAAATATGACATGACGGCAGGAACTAACCAGTTGAGACAGGTAATGCAATATCATGTAGATGTCAATTCCTTGATCGCAATTTTTATTTACCAAGACAGTTATATTTGTGTTGTAACAGTATCGTAACATTATCATTTATCAATTAAAGAAGGTTAATATTTTTACTATTGGATTGTTCAGAAAGTTCCGCAGTATTTTATTAGCTCAAAATATACAATATCTTTGTATATTATATAATATCTTTGTTAAAAATGAACGAAATTCAAATTTAAAAAAAGAGTTTCAAAATTTGAAATTTCTACTTTCAAAAAACTATAATTTTTGAGTTTATGTGAATTTGATAATATTTTTATATATAAAAAACTACGAGTTGAAAAAAAGAAATTTTTCTTCTCGCTTTGTAGGTCTGTCATATGCAAAAAAATTTTCGACTATCTATCGTGAAAACTTGAAATTTTGTCTACAAAATCGGTTTTTTAAATAAAAATATTCCTATGATTTTTTCTTGTTCTTAAGTTATTCGCGAGTTAAGTAAAAAGGAGCATTTTAACTTTGATTGCTCATAACTCCATTAAAAATCATCGTACCGCAATTAAAAAATTTTTGAAGCTGAAACTTTGCTCTATTGAATGATATAATTACCAATTTAAAAAAAAATAGAAAATATATACATTCGAGCTAAAAATATGACATTACTTTCCTTTTAACTATTGCGCAATGATTATAAAGACAGTAATGTCATATTTTTAGCTCAAATTTGTGTATAATATATTCTACATTTAAGAAATTAGCAATTATATCATTCAATAGAGCAAAGTTTCAGCTTCAAGAATTTTTTAATTGCGGTACGATGATTTTTAACGGAGTTTGAAGCAATCAAAATCAGAATGCTCTTTTATTTAACCCACGTGTAATTCGGTAACAAAATATTGTAGGAAAATTTTTAAAAACGAATTTTTAGGGATAACTTTAAGCTTTCACATCAGATAATTTTGCAACGAATATATTCTGAGCTATACATAATTTTGAGTTAATAAAATATCGCGGAACTTTCTGAACAACTCATAGATATACATATTGCAAGAATAAAAATTAATTAATTTTTTTTTGCATATAAATATGAAATATTTGAAATAAATGTTTATCAAAAGGTCTATGTATCACAAAAGAATGTCACTACAAAATATAACATTTTTTTATTTTATTCTGTTTAGTAGACCAATTGTTAAAACTCTTCGATGAATTACGTGAAGCAATTTGTGAAATATTAGTTGGCAAAACTATATTGACATCAAATCTCTGAAATTTAATTTTCTCTCATTAATTTTTTACATTTTGGATTATAAATACTGTTTAATTAAAAATGTAATCCCCTGTTATTTCTTGTTTCAATCAACGCCGATGCATTGAACCAATGCATTTGCCGTGATATATTTCTTGATCTTCTGCTGTGATGTCTTGGTTTGATCCGCTTATTTAAAACATTAAAATTTAACACCTTTAATGTTGAACATTTTGTCAGTCCATTTTTATTTAATATTATTAGAATTTAAGTTTTTATTAATTGGTAGAATTACCATACTTCAGGCGGAAATTTTTGATTTTTGTCAAATAATTTTCTCTAGTCAAGAAAGCACGTTTTGATTTAATCAGCTTATTCAAATTTATATTGAAATTTAAATTCTCATGTAAGTATTTCAAGCGGAGTTTTTCAATTTTTGTCGATGTGATTTTTGTGATGGAAACTTGTATTAACGGATAATTTATAAATGTTATTATTTTATTTACTGTTTCTTCAAAGAGACTCTTTTAAATTTTTCTAATTTAATTTGGCATTGTTTATAATCGCCCTTTTTCCTAGAATCTCCTTGTTTATAGGTATTTTTTTTTTAATATAAATATATTTTTATCTCTCATTTATATATCGATTTGTGCTAAATCTGATGAGTGCGTATTCTCCTGCCTTTTACCATCTTTCAATTTAGTTGTGGATTTTTTGTTTTATAATTAATATTTCTATATTTTCTCTAACATTGATCTGGTATATGTCGGGGATATAGTTTAGCAATATCTTTATTGTCTTGTTTTACGATTAAAATATTAAAATTTATTTGCTGATTGGTATGATTATTTTTTTCAAAATATTTCTATTTTTTATACATAAATAAATACGGAAATTATGTGTGTGATTATTCCTTACAATTACATCTTTTTTTTCAAAATATATAATTCGAAGAAACTTCTTCAGATTCTTCGAAAAGACTTCGTGATTTCTTCGAAATCATATTTGGTATCGAATGAAATTTTCTACTCTCTGATTTTTCTATAGAAATTTTAATGAACGTATATTTGACGTATATTTGATTTTATAGACAAGTAATTGTTTTCTTTTCGGTGTTTCTCTCGCCTCAGATTCTCTTCCTCGGATTTACTCATAAAATCGACTTTTTTTTTAATTAACATTTCTAATCTTTTAAATCTATACGATCATAATTATTTATATTATAAATTGCATTGACATTACAAGTTTCTCTGCCCATTTAACGTTTGTATCTAATGAATTCTCATATGATTTTCTAAGCTACCTTTTCCTGGATTCGTTTCTTTATTGGACGATGCCTTTTGACTTTCAAGAGAATTCCCTCGATATCTCACATGGCAAGTCCATGTGAAATCATGCCTGTCACGACTCCGTTTCTTGTCTTTTGCTATCAGCTTTTCGATTTCGGTCGCATCCACCTCAATATCGATAACAATTTCCTTGAGTGAGTTTTTATAGACACGACGAACCCATAGCGATCTATTCCTGAACTTGATCATTTCGATTTTTGCAATTGTCTTCTGAATTTCGATGATCAGTGCACGAAGCTATTTTAAAGAAATTTCATTATTGAGGTATGTCAAATTTATTGACGTTTTATTTGCCGATTCGATCAACATATACAAATTACTGAAATATAAATTTGTAGAATTATATTTTAAGATTTTAAATAATATATATTAAAATCTTATACAATATAAATGTCATATGTATGATATATATAAGTATATATGTATATATGTATATTTTTACATATGTATATGTATGATATAATATATGTGTATATACACACATAGAAACATTACAAAATTTTTTTCTTATTTTTATAAGGTAGCATTTTATATAATATATAATCTAAGAATACGAAAAAATAAACAATTTTTATGAATAAATTTTTATTTTATTTATCATTCTAGAAAATTTTAGAAATTTCTGTGCGTTTTTTCCGTAAAAAATGAGAGCTATATAAATATAGTTTTTAAAAAGCCGCTTTTTTCAAATTGCTGGAAAAAAACCGGAAAAATTTCGGTTTTTTCCGAAAAATTTTTGCTGTTTTTGCTATGTAAAAAACATAATAAGTAACTTCTAAATTCTTTTATGAAATTAATGCGATCTATGAAATTATGTAGCATTATTTTTATTAAAATTCTTTAGTTATCCTTCTATTTTTATAGTAAAATCTAATTTAATCTTCCTTTAGTACATGGCAAAGCTTAAGTAGACAGATTTTACTCTTATAGTTTGTCACACTCATCTAATGAGTGGTTTAATGGACTCCTGAAGTGTCTCTTTGTAGTTTATTTTTTTTCAAATATTTTGTTACGAATTCAGTTTAAATTCAAATTATTTTCTAGACCTACTATTATCATATAAACATAATGTTTGGACTCTATATTTTTAATTCTTACATTAATGGTGCAATAGTATGTTTTGTATTTTATTGAATACATTATGCGACCTCAATCTTTTATACAGTTTCAAAATTTCTGTTAACTTATCCCGCTGTGTACATACACTATACGCAATTATTTTCTTTACGGAAAGAACCGAGAAGCAAACGTAATAGGTTTTACGAGTACGTGTGAATTTTTCCAAAATGAATTTTTCTATCCTTGGGAAAAAAATCGAAAAAATATGCGGAAAAATTGGAAAGATTGGGTTTTTTCTGATCTTTTAAAACTATATATATATAAATAATGATAATATAAAATATTCACATAAATTATGATTTTATAATATATTTTAGGAAACTCATATATATGTGTATATATATATATATTATATATACATATAATATATGTATATAATATGTGTGTATATGTATATATGTATATATACAATATGTATGTGTGTATGTAGCACTTATTTTTAAAATATTGCTAAACCTTAGAAATATTATATAATAAAAATAATATGAAATTGCCTATTAATTATATGAAAATGTCTACCTAATAAACCAAAGTAAGTTTGATCCACTTGATTTTAATGACAGTGTAATTTGAAGCAATAATGTTGTAATAATAAAAAGATAATATACGATTAAATATACGCGTACCATTATTCTTGAAATTATGTAAACATTTGAATTATGAATATAAAAATGTATAGTTTTTAAAAAATTTAAATTAAATGATATTAAAATAAAATCTTATCCTCAATTTTATGCATGTCTAACTGTAAGTTAGGATTTTATTATAGTTACATAATCCCATATAAATTATTATGTACTCGTAAGTATAAGGCAAATAGAAACAATAAAACTCTTTCCTAGATTATTTTTATGAAATAAATTTAGTTTCGAGAATAAGCTGTCACAGTTTTTGTTCGATTATTTACTACGATTGAAGGGAAAGTTCCTTGCTCGTGAGGATAGTCAAGTAATTTTGCTGTCTCGATTTTTTAGTGAGATATTGGAAGTTTCTGCTGCTGTGCTGTCGGTGACACTCGATTTTGCGGAAGCAAACTTTCTATCTCCGTGATGCAGGAGACCCTGCAAATTTAAATTGGATTTCATTGTAATGACACTCATTGAGCTTAAATAAATTAAAAACACGTAGAGGATAGACTTTTAGTAATATAGTTAAACGAGGGATTAACGTATAATGGATCAGTATACTGTCAGTATACTTGCGTAGATAAATTTTTATTCATGTTTTATGAAACAATCTGGAAATTTTAAACGTATAAGATTTCACAAAACATGTTTCATGCAAAATTATTTTGCTTAATTTTCTTAAACAATAATAAATGGAAAATCAATCAATATATGAATAATACAAATAAACGAAAAAGTAAAGGCCTATTTGTTCAAAACGGATCTTGCATTAGTATCAGTATTATTAAATTGCTTGTTTATTTAATTTATTTACAGTAAATTTATTTACAGTTTTTCAGCATATTAACATCTTTCTAATAGAATGCTTGATTGAGCATCAAATTATTAAAATTGTTTGTCAATTTAATTCGTAATATTACTACAGTAGTTTAATCGCATTTCCATATGGGATATCCACGGGATTGCTTTGTCAATATGGGACAATTTGGGACATCCTCAGGATAAAGTGTGCTGTGTGGGATCTTTATTTTTGAACACTATCGAAATAGTACTCAGAAATGCCGTGACTGGAGAAGAGTTAAGAAGATTTCATATTATTTGTATAACATAAAACAAAACGTCAATGTAGACTTGTATAATTTTCTATTTCCAATTAAATATATTCTGTTCTCTATTTTCTTTTTTCTACCGATTTGTATTAAATACTTTTTCGCACTTGGAAAGCAATTCGTACTATGCATATCTACGCATCCGATCTATACCGCTAAATCGATAATTAGGTGTGCAGTCGATAATTTTCTTATAGGGTAAAAAGCTGGTTCAACGACTCTGATTCACCCTGTATATATAATATACACATATATATATTGAACACAAATTTTTCAGTAGTTATTCTTTTTATATTTGATATATAGTACCAACGCTATTATAATTTTGTAATATGCTAAAACAGTCATCGAAACAACGTTAATTTCCTGAAAATTATATCATACATGTCACAATTATTTGGTTGCTCGTGGTCGAATCATCTCGCAACGTTAATTTCGGCAAATTATTATATTCGATTCCATTAGACAATTTACGCATTTAACGCGCCACATATTTTACACGATTATCATTTACAAATTTTACCGTTGAACTGTATTGGCAACAAACCGTCGACTGTTACTCGATCCACTCGCTTAATTTCAGATCAGCCGAGCTACAGTCAATATTTTATGAGGCTTAATGAAAACTGTCAACGCGACGACAGCTTTGATAAATAAAGCCAGTTTTTACACCCAGCCGATGATACTAGTCGACGTTCTCTTCAAGTTTTAATGCATCGCCCGTTGCAACGAAATTAAATCGCTCATACGAAGTGGAGAGAGAGAGAGAGAGAGAGAGAGAGAGAGAGAGAGAGAGAGCTCTAAGTTTCTTCATGTATGTGTAAACCAGATATCCATATGTCTATCTATATATTTATAGATTATATGGTGATAAAGGAAAATATCGCATGCACTATTTCTGCTATACCTCAAAAAAAAAAAAATCAGAAGTAACATACAGAAAGAAGAAAAATGGTACATGATTCTCTCTAGGAATACTTTTATAAATCTATAAGGATTAAATATTTATTTCAAAAAATAATTTAAAATGTAATCTAATTTGCAGTATATAATGTCATAATCAGTATATAATACACGTCATAAATAAAGATTATCATAAAGGTTAATAAGATATTTTTATAATACATTTTATTAATTGCCATTCATTTTATTCATTAGTTATAAAGTCTTATTTATGATTCTGTATTTGATATACATATTAGAACGGATCCAGTTTTCCTACAAATCGATCGCCTACAGATCGATTGCCTATATACAGGGTGTTTCCAAATTAAATCGCAAAACTTCGGGAGCGTGTAGAGGAGTAAAAAACTAAGAAAAAAAGTCCTATAGACATATGCTCGTTTTTGCTCCGTTTCAGAGAAATCGAAAAAAAATGTTTACATTTCTTGCCATATCTAGCACCGACATATTTGATTACATTTTCCACTTTCTGTTATGAATTTGTCAGTCGCTCTTTGAAAGCCTTTAACAGTAGATGAATTTTGTCTTTTGCAATATGCCGCGTACGTATTCTAATAGTGAATATGCTGATATGGTTTTTGTATACGGTTTCTGCAACGGTAATGCTTTAAAGGCGGTGCGAGAATATGCACGACGATTTCCAAACAGAAGAGTGCCAAACCGAAGAGTGTTTATGTTGACATTTAATAGATTGCGAGAGACTGGATCATTTTCAATTCGACAAGAAAACAACCGATTTCAAGCAGCGTTACGAAGAGATTTGCAGGCAGGGAATTTTTTATAAATTAAATATATTTTTTTCTTTTTTCGTGATTTCCTGCGAAACAAAGCAAAAAGGAGCATATGTCTATAGGACTTTTTTTCTTAGTTTTTTACTCCTCTACACGCTCCCGAAGTTTTGCCATTTAATTTGGAAACACCCTGTATATTATTACCTACAGTTTGATTGCCTACATGTACTATATTCTTTACTTTAAAAACACAAATTCTATTTTAAAACACAAATTTTCTGCTTTAAGAACACGAATTCTTTGTTTTAAAACAAATTCTCTGCTTCAAAACACAAATTCTCTGCTTTAAAAATACAAATTATTTTCTTACTTAATTTAATTTTATATTTGTGCGCAAAAATGTTTGTAGGCAATCGATCTGTAGGCAAATGTGATTTCGTCTTTGAAAATTTTATTTGCGCGCAAAAATGTTTGTAGGCAATCGAGCTGTAGGTAATAATACTTGTAGGCAATAATACATATAAGCAAATGTAATTTCGTTTCTAAAATTTTTATTTGTAGGCAATAATTTTTGTGCGCAAACGGACTGTTGGTAAAAGTGATGTAGGCAAACGATACTGTAGGCAATCAATTTGTGGGCAAAAGGATCTCTATACGGAAAAAATTTTTTTTTAAATTTACCCTAAAAATATGGTAGTTATGGTACAATATAATATTTTAAAGATTTTTACCATGCACTTCAGTAAAATTAATCAAACTTATTTTATACTTTATTGTAGTTTTATTAATGAATAAGAGAGATTTACATTAAAAAAATTCTTCGAAGTACAATGTCATCCCACGACTATCATATTTTCAGGGTAAACTCTAAAAAAAATTCTCTTCGTGATTTGTGCTTTACAAAGTTAAAGCCCTCCTTAATATCTCCGCTATTATATAGTGAATCTTAATGATTACTTATTGTTAGTTTAGTAGCTCGCCGTGACACTAATATTACCAATACTCAATAACCAACACTTATTATATAGTAACACATTTCTACTTTCAAGTATTTCGAAACATTTCTGAGGTACACTTTAGCATTTAATTATACCTACTTCCCCTCATTTTTCTTAAACTTGAACATATTATCACACGAATATATGTATTTTTGAATGTGTTATTTGCTATTTAACATTTTATTTGACTGTATATATTTTGAGTAATACAAATTTAAACAATACCATGGCATTTTGCTAATGTGGCCTTCTATGGATATTGATTACTCACGATCTCTTTTTTCATATCAAAATAATTATTTGATAATCGATTGTAACTCTACTGTTAATCTATAGTTTATATTACGTGTACTATTTTTATAGTACTGAGATTTTTAGACGTCTGCCTAGCTGGCCCCCCCACCTAACCAAATCTTAATGAAAAAATTATGGAATAATGCGCTATTTATGCGCTATTCATATCCGCAAACAAAAATTTTTGCGCTCCTTCCGTTTAGCTAAAAAAAA
>NW_017257021.1:502692-514526 GCF_001594055.1 Mycetomoellerius zeteki | reverse complement strand
AAACGCTTGGAAATAGTAGCGCATAAATAGCGCATAAATCCTGTGTATTTAATTTTTCAAATCAATTATTTTTAATGGGTGGGGGGGCTGACTGACTGCCTACTCAGCCCCCCCACAAAAAATTTTTTTTTTTAGCTAAACGGAAGGAGCGCAAAAATTTTTGTTTGCGGATATGAATAGCGCATAAATAGCGCATTATTCCATAATTTTTTCATTAAGATTTGGTTAGGTGGGGGGGCCAGCTAGGCAGACGTGATTTTAGTACTGAACAGCTTATATGCAGAAGTTATGTGAATGTATATACATTCATTTGCATATATTTTAAAATATATGTATTTCTTTTTTGTTAATTTTGTAACCAAATACTGTTTTTTAAACAAAACTAATATTTTAAGGCTATTTTTATGGAAGGTCATATTACCGTCCATTTTTTTCTTAGAGTCATTGCGCAATGTCGCCACATTTTTATTAATAGTATCCTAAGTAATAAATATTTCGTAACTTTGAGTCCAGAATCGATTCAATAACATTTTAATGAATGTAATTGTTAAATTTTAAACTTAAATATTGATTATTAACAAAGTTATTGTGTAAAATGTAACTGGAGTGCCATAATACCACCTTCTCCTCTACATTATGTAACTTTAATCCGTTATTATCTTAGAATAATGAATTAATACGTTATGTTAATTTTAGATTTGCAAAATATTTTTCTAATATTTTTCTAATAATACATCTCGTAAATTTCCTTCCTTTTTTAGTATGATCCTTGGAAAATGACCCAAAGACAGTTTTAACTCTATATAAACGTAAAAAGCTTTTTCATGACAAATCATTAAATACTGATATTGACAAATGATATATTGTTATACGGAATACAATAATTAATTAATTTTATAGTATAGAAATATCGTATTTAAGAAGAGACAAAAGTATTTTCTTATTTATTATTTTTATAGTAAAACTATTTTCATCTTTCATAAGTAGATACCCCAATAAAAACTAAACATTTATTTGTAAAAAGAATATCTAATTCTGATCAAAAGTTGTAATTTTGATCATTCCGACTATTTTTTTCACAATATTAATAATTAATTTAGATTCAAATTTGAATTTAGATTTGATTTAGCAAAATTACATAGTGTGTGAAAATGACTATTCTACTTCATTTACAAGAAATAATAAAAATGCGAATAGGAAAATAATGAAGAAGAAATTAAGTTTAAGTTAAGTTTTTTTACTTAAACGGAGAAATAAAAAAAAGTTTAAAATTTTTTTAATTAGTCTCAGTATTTTTCAAAATCGGCAGATGGCAACAAAATCTATCTAAATTTTAGTATCTTACAAGTTACATTTACAAAGGAAACATAGTGAAGTATTCTCCTTTGATTTTGATGAACTTTTAATATTTTGTAGTTTAAACTAAAATAAGGATCACGCATTTTTTATATATGGTTTAATCAATTATTCAACAATTTTTATGGCAACTATAGAAATTGCATTGAAAATTGTGATGCCAATTCTGTTTGACGTAAAAAGCACTTTAAAGAAAGAACTATTTTCATTGATTTATAACTATATTTCATAGAATATGAATAAGGATACTTAAAAATCTTGAAATTTAAAATTGCGTTATTTTCGTTAAGTAAATTTTTTAACAAATTAAATTATTACCAATACAGTTTGTTAATAAAAAATTTTTCGATATTCCTTACGATAAGATAAAGATTTGCACAAAACTGAAATTATATATATATATATATATTTAGATATTTTTTGTAATTTTTAAAGTAAAAGTATTATAAATAAAAACACGATTTAATCTAGATCAATGATTTTTGATAATTTATAATGCTAACCATGTAATTGCATTTGTTATTATTAACTAATTTATGTTACTATGTTACAATTATTTTATCAGTTAAAATTTAATTATGACTATCTGATTTGATTTTGCATAAATGTATATTAATTGAACATGAACACATTTTTTTAGATACTGGCTGTACTTCCGAATGGCAATTATTATTTTTCCGATATTAATTCTTTTTTAATTTTCTAAAATATTGTTACTAACCACACCACATGAATATTCTAGTTATTATAAACATCTGTACTATTCATATATTTTTCTTTAAATATCTTGTTACGAAATTAGAGGACTAACAAACATTATGAATTCCTTTTTCAGCCAACCATTTTTGGGACAGTAGCCTCGGACCTGAACCCTAAAGATGGGAACAGCCGAAAGGTGAGTGTTATTTCCAAATATTTTTCTTTATTATTTTATCGGTTGTATAATAACTATTATTCTAAGAGGAAACAATTTAAATGACGGTAACGCGGAATTATTTCTATATCAGACAACGTTTAAAAAAATCCCAATAAAAGAGATTTTCATCTTTTCACGCTGTATCATCTCGGGGATCTTTTTGGCAGTCGTAATGAGTAAAAATTGCTGCTAAGTCTCCGGCTCTGCTCTGCTAATCGTTCCGAATAGAGCGGCTGGCTGCTCTAATTAAAAGTAACAGCGCTACAAAGTGGTCTACCTTATCCAGTGGTTCTCTCTCCACGGAGTTCTAACAATTAAACCTAGCAAACTTTCCTTTTTTTTAGTCGCTTACGCGGCATTTCTCGTGATCGAGGATTGATCATGCATAATAAGCGCTTGCATAACTATAATATGCCTCTATTAAAATATGCAAGTTAAACGTTTAAAAATTCATTGTCATAATAATAATTATGCAATAATAGTATTCTAGAATTATTGCTACCTCTTTTATCTACAAATTTATTAACAAATTTCAAATTGATATTTTAATTAATTTTAATATAACAAAATTTGAATGTTCGTTATCGTTTAAAAATGGATTATTTATTTGATGGAACAATTGGAGTATTTTATGAAAGAATAAAGTTTTTGAAGAAGAGAGAGAGACTAAATATCTCTGTTGCATTTCTATATATAATATCACTTATAATAACGAACGTTCTGCATGTCGGATCTAATATACCTATTACGTTATAGTGGGCGTAATAAATATTCATAGAGATGATAATAAATGAGTAATAATTTGTGTATATGTACAATATATTGTTACAATTCGCATGGTAATTATGTAAGTCCACTTTGGACAGTAATATTATGAGATACAGTGAGATACTATTAATCCTCGGATATTACACCGGTTATACGTAATACTATGTTATTTATTAGGTTGATTAGTTTTGTTTCACCAAATGTTAATTTTATTAACTTTGTTTTCTCTGATTGTTTGATTTTTCATTCGAAATATCTGTTGTTAATATCATATATGTATATAACTTTAATAGCACATAAATTTTATCATAAAAATCTTTTCAAAGCGTATATGCTATGTTCCTTTCTGTGTAAAAATGTTTGTAATCAAAAGCGAAAAGGTATGTGTAACGGTCTACAATAGCAATTTTCAATTATTTAATCACGATTCCTAAAAATGACAAAAATAAAATTGCACTACTTATATCGAAGTATTAATTAAGACATTAAGACTGCCTTCTAATTTCTATTCATATGTTAAAAATTATTATTCATCGCTTCATTGTGAAGCACATATTAATCGCACCATTAAACATATCCTAGTTCGACATGACATATTTCTTTGAAACAAGCTATGAACATTTCGTGAGTTCCATTGGACGGAAATCATCCGAGATATTCAATTACAGCATTAAAGGCGATAGATATCTCGGGGAATTTAGAGATCGCGCGATGTATTATAAAAAGTAGATTCGTAAAAAAATGGTAGCGCGCAAATTCTTTCACTGTGCGCATCTTGCTACTAATGTAGCAAATCGTTTTGGATTTACATTTTCACGTACTGTGATTACGTCCGCGACACAGTGATACACCATTGCGATATGTTCGACGTGATGGAAGAGCAAGCACGTCAGTGGTCATGCGAGCGCACGCGGCACACCACGATTAATACGAAACTGGCAACTAATTTCGAATTTAGTTAACGCAGCCGAGCCGTATCACGTAGTGCGGAAAAATTTTTAGTGGAAAAAAAGAAACGTGCGGTTTACGCATGATACGTTTGAAAATGTAATGCTGCTGTATTTTTGCTCGTTATTTAATTGTGCGTCCCTCGTGTTACCGCGTGTGAACTCAATTTATTAGCGTACAGGGAATACTTTGGACTGCGTTGCGCGTCACGGACGGGTAATTAATCGCAGCCTCTGTTAATGTACCTGTATTAATGTGCATGCCAATTAAATTCAGTGGTAGTCACACGCACACGCACACACGCACGCACGCACGCACGCACGCACGCACGCACGCACGCACGCACGCACACACACACATTATCTCACTCTACTCTCACCCGATTAATCGTTCAATCTAATTGTATAGGATATGCCATTGTTGGATCATTTCAAGTCACTAGCACTTTATTCTCATGTGATTGCAATTTTCTCTTTTGCGACCCATGCAATGAATTTTCGTCGTCGACGATTCATCGTGCGCTGTTCAAAGCGCTTTTCACTCGCGGTTGCACTACGGTCTCATGTCGCGAAAATCGCGTCAGTCGCGAGGGATTCTTTTATCCTTGCAAGTATAGGCATGAACGAGATTGCGTGATGTTAGATGAAAATAAGACCGAGGAGAGTGGAACGAGAGAAGAACGGCGAGAAGGATGAAAAGAAGAATGAAACGCATGTCGAGTAAAGCAAGGAATTGAATGAAAGATTTCTGTCATGTTTACTGGCGGTAAATATTGCTGATGGCAGAAAAGGAGTACCAGCGCTTGTTTGGTCATGAATATAAATGTCTTTCTTACTTCGATATCAGATTCACGTACGATAGAGAAGCAGAAAATATATATACTCAAGTTTTGTAATTGTAATGATGTTTGAACGATTAGTTTCGCCTTCTCAGATGAAATATTAATTCTTTTTTAAACTTCTGGTAAAGTGTTACATCTTGATAGTAAACATCGCTAATATTAAATATTTTCAGTTTGGTAAATATCTGAATTTTACGTATTTACAACTAAAAAAGACATACACATCTAATAACATATGAGAAAGATGAAAAAGAAATGCGAGAGTCGCAAAAATTGAATAAAATATTAATGAAGGTTGTAGCTTTCAAAATTTTGCCAATATATATCGCTAATTAGGAATGTACTCTCTTCATTCCCTTTATACTTGTACTTTATACTGTCTATATGTTTTTCGTGATTTTTTACATTAATTTAACGAATTCGTCGAACTCTTTGACGAGAATAAACTCCCACAAAGTCAATTAGTCTTGTTTGACTGTAGGTAGTTATTAGTACTTTCAGCAGCACTTTGATATCCATGTAATTACGCAGTATGGGCTTATATAAACGGAGCAATTTAGAACTTTAGAATGTTAGAAAGTCTTTTTTAGTAAGTGCTATAAAGCATAGATGATTTAAAGCAAGAATATCTTTGTCAATTTAGTTATTCTACTATATTATATTAAATTTATGAAACAAATTGTTGCTTTACAATTACTTTTCATATTTTGTAATTATAGATATTAAAAATGCAATTTATTAAACTTATTACGTAAATCTTTAAGTTAACAATATACAAAGTATTAAGAAATTGCATCATTTATTATGTATTATTATTCCATTATATTGATATTCATGATATTAATAAATATCGTGACAATTATTGATACAATTGAATTTTTTGCGGTAGCACATTTCTCGTATATTTAAATACTTAAATGATTCAGGATGAGTCCATCAAATTTGTATTATTTTAACGCCCGACACACAATCATAAATTAAGGGAAAGTATAGAGCTGGACAATGCTAGAAAGTGCAAGGCATTCTACACGAAGATTCCGATCGTGTAAATGGATTATAAAAGACGCTATTGTTTGCCGGGACTCGTCCATTCCTGCAACCACGTGACTGGCCAAATTATCTTTATCTCTTCCGTCTGATAACGACTTGGTATGCTCTGGAATTAGAATGGTAAACGTTGGGAATGATAAAGTGAGCCTTTAACGCCATTAACGAAAAATACCCCGTGGCATAGCAGCGGCTTACATCGTCGAATGGCATACGCGAACGACAACAATAGTACGATCCCATAACGTTAAGAACCTTTATGATCCTAAGCGTAGAAATCGGATAAGCTGACATAAAGTAACGAGTTTTCTAAAGATCTCCTATGAATGAAATGCTTCTATGTATGTCCGCTTACCAACCGACTAAAAAGGATAAAGTGACAGAAATGTTGAAAATAACATTGTATTAGAATGCAGTGGTTAGTAATGATGATCATGTGATTAGTAAATACTATAATAATTAACGATTACTATTAGATAAAATTAAAATGTCTATATAAAATAGCATACCTATCAATATATTATTAAATACAAAATAGCATAAAATAGAAATATCAAAATAAAAAATAGGGACCAAGAACTTTTCTTCATGCATATTGTATATTTCATGCTTTTATCACATAATAAACGGATGAATGAAAGATCGATGCATCGATATGTTCTTGGTGTTATCACGCGCGGACAATGGCCAGATTGGGTGAAAAAATATGCAGCTTGCTGGAATAGTCGTGTGCCTGTAAATTTTCGCGCTAGCGATATAAATTCGCGGGATGTCGAAAGCGGCGCAGTCTCGTTGGCTTTTGTGTGCCTCATCGATTTTTATTTAATCTTGACTACCGTGAAAGAGATTGCACAAAAATTTGTCATCATATTCTGATTTTTACATGCATACATATATATTCTAGAAGATATTTTTTTAACCGAATCGAGAGGAATTGTATATATTTTTAAAAATAAATAATATTGTAAACACACACACACACACACACACACACACACATGCATTTTTTGTGCATTTATTTAAAGAAAATCATTCATGTGTGTCTTATCTTCGGACATATTTGAGATATACGTTGCTCATTAAGATGTTGAATTACCTTGCCTTTTAACGGCAGTAACGTACAGCCCTCGCAATCTATTGTGGTTGACCCAGCATCATGAGTGTTGGAAAATAACACGAATATTTGAACGAACGACCGCGATCAGTTTTTGACTAGCTATCGGACAGTACAATCGATATTTCACTTAATGCACTCATACCATCGGATCAGCGCCAAATTCTTGTTTTGGATTCATTTCACGCTTGCGTGCGAATGAGGAACCGGAAGGTCGTTCGAACTTAATCGCACAAACATACGCCGGATAATTCAACCTCTCCACATAGTTACGTATACGTTGCGACTGCAAGCATACGATCATGGTGGCCCGATGACGATGGCGATGGTTGCGCCGACCGGTTTGGTACGGTTTGCTACGAGAAACGAGATCGTGGGCATGGAGCGTCAATCACTGCGTTTGATATCATCATTGTCGGCGGCGACCTAGGCGCTCCGCGCTAGCTGGCTCATAGATTACAATGCGCCGCACATATTGTAGCGCCGATAGAGAACCGGAGAGAGGTCCATAGCGCGATGCTGCGTGTAGCGCGGAGCGACTGACCGGAATTGGATGAGAAAGGGGCAAAGAGGGATGTCTGTTCTCTGTGCGCATATTGTGCACGACACTAATAACGTGCGCCTCGTAGTGTCGCATGGCGTATACATAGCTGACAGGAAAGTTTTAGTTATTATCAGAAGGGGTAGCCCGATGCCTCAGCTCGGCATGACTCGAGCATGTTTCTCGTTTGTCAGAGTATTGATCGACAAATTATGTTGTACATTCAAGAATGACGATAGCGGAATAAATATAAAAAAATAATACAAGAAAAAGATCGATGAGACTGTATTTCCGAGCAAATCCGAGCAAATTATATTACACGTGCTTGCAACCCTTTCATGCATGGCGAGCGCGATCATTTAACGGACGATTACCTACAGCTTCGTCATTGCGATACACATTTGCAAGGCTCTTGATGAATCCCATCATGAGCTCAAGTCCGATTATATTTCTCCTAATTCCAATTACTGTGATCTCTCATTTAACCGTTACAGCGTACCTCACAGAATTTTACGGAAAATTTCAAAACTGTCTATAATTTAATTCATAACTCAATATTTTTCAAACATGTACATGACAAAGATCATTTATTCAAAATATCATAATTTTTAATTTTGACATACGAATGGCTTAAGGAGAATATAACTAAAAAGAATTTATCTGTTAAAAAGCTATTCAATTTAAGATTTAATGCCTTAGTTTGATTTTAAATGTATTTCATTATTATTGGATTTTAGAATTTTAAGTATTTTTTGTAAGTTAATTATTTTTGTTTATCTTATATAAAAATCGTTATTTGACTATTTTTTTATTTCACTATTTTTTAGTACTTTTGACCGTCTTTTGTTTCATTCTCTCTAATTTTACGATACGTTTTGTTTTCAATAAATGATATCATTATCATATCTTACATCTTTGTTATCATCAATATTAATAAATTTTTAAATATTTTAATTCTCGCCACACAAATTTTCGAGAAAATTAGTTCGCAAAACTTTTACAATGTAATCCTTTGCTTTTCGTACGAATCAAAATGCTATTTATCTATGAAGAATTCGTAATGTCAGCATGTAGCATCGTCCCATGGGAAAGATAGATCCCAACAACGATATAACTTCTCCGTTAGAGTCTATCCATCCGCTTTGAGAAACGAGCTTTCCCATCACGCGAGTAATTACGAATAACCAGTCTGGTCGTAGCAACAGTAGGACTCGAGAGTGGTATGAGTGAGTGATAAATCGAGCTTGACGGAGAGAGCGGTATCATACGTTGCGCACTGGAGCGTTTGCTAGCTGCGAGCGTGTGTGTTGCGTAGACGTATGACACATTTATACGGACCGGAAGCGTTCGACCAGAACATAGTCATCGTCGAAAGGTTATCGTTAGTCGCGGGAGCTGACTGGCGCATTTAACGCGACGAAATGCCGACGCAACGATCGGTAGAGTTTAACCCCAGCCACGAACGTGCTGCGCTCGATATCGTTGTTGTAACGATCTGTTAGAGCTTTTAGTGCATCGTTAAAAGATATCGACGACACGCTGTGACTGGTCACCACCAATATGTGACTGTATCCTATGTGACCGTAACATACGTGAAGATATACTGGGCAGTTTTCTGCACGATGTAATTTTTTTTCAATTGATTTTGTAAGTTAATCGCTTCGAGTTAAAGCTTGAAGTTCGAAGCGATTCTCTCTGCTAGCTATTCTTTTTTGTTGCAGAGTGTGCTGGTCTTGGGCGTTAGTCGTCTCTTAAATCGTTTCAAGCTGTATGCTTTTTGCACAGCCATAGAAACTTTTGGCTGTATCGAGGACGTATAAAAGGCGTTACAAGTATCATCCTCGTCTTTTCATACGAAGCGCGAGTCTTCCACTTTCCGATCCTATTCTCCTAAGAATTCAATCGGATCGAAGATACTTCTTGGCGACCTCCAATCTCGTCTCGGTCTTGATCTCTGACGTTTATCTCAAGCTCGATAAAATTTTATTTTATGACTGTTCTGGATTAAAAAAGACTACGTAGGTGCAATTTTGTTTACTTATATTACTTTAAAATAATAAATTGATCTGTTATCACATACAAAGATATCATCATTTTGATATTCGGCTCATTTAATGATAAATGTTCACCTTTACACGGTCAGCCCCAAATGATTTCCGAGAGACCTTGACCTTGACCCTCAAGAAGGGACCTTTTCCGTCGCTCGCTATTCGTTAAAAAGTTATCAACGAAACAATTTGTATACACAGAATTTTGGAACACAAAATACATATGATATCATTCTCGTTTTACATAATATTTATTCGACACACAAATAACATTTTGCCTATATTTCACTTTAAAAATATTATATTTTAGGAGGGGAGGGGGTAAGTCGAAGGTGAGAATCGCGCGCCCCTTTGCAGGGGAGGAGGGGAGATGAGAGTCGGGGGTGAGAGTCGTGCGCCTCTTTGCAGGGGGAGAGGGGGGATGAGAGTCGGGGGTGAGAGTCGTGCGCCCCTTTACAGGGGGAAGGGGAGTGAGAGTCGACGGTGAGAGTCGCACGCCCCTTTTCCACCGGTACATAGGTGGCCAAAAATAGTGTAAAATGGAATTTTTGCAACTATTTAATTTTTTTATTATACATTCGCTTTTTTCCCTAAAATTTCTTTAAATATTAAAAACTAAGACATTAAACAATGTATTTAAGTAAATACTAATTCCTTTTTACATATCATTAAAAAAAATTTTTTTTAAAGTTATAGAAATGCTTAAGGTGGCTACAGCGGTGCACTCTATTGTAAATAGAAGTTTATGGGAACAATTCTCTTATTTGCTCTTTATGTAGGATACGAATGCAAGAAAAATTCGATATTCATCCAATGAATCCGATAACTTCTAAATGGATGAAAAATGGCTCGTTCGATTGAATAAAAATTTAAAGATAACCCTTATTTCTTCTAGATTTTATAATTTTGTAACTTTTATTAATTCTATGATTATCTACAATTATTATGACAAACAGACAAATCGACAATTATTTATTATTTTTTTGTGCAAATCTTGCTTAAGAAAATGTAATTTGTTAAAAACAACTAGAGTTCTTCGTCCATTATTGTGCGAAACTATACAGAAAGGTTGCTAATATTATCATACTATTTTATTTCTACAACTTAATGTTTATAAAAATTTCTAAAATTCTTTCACTTTGACGTAAAACATTTTTTGATGAAAACATTTATATGCATATTTTATGCCTCGCTTTATACTGTTTTACAAGATGCAAACATGTAACGCGACAGTTTTTTTGGAGGTTTTTCCCGTAAATTCAGAAGCACTTTTATTTTTAAGTAAAATTTTATAAAGAAATTAAACAGAAAAATATAAATATAATTTTAAGAAACAACTACAAATATAAGGTAACCGACCTCTATAGGCTATGCAAGCTTTGTAATTTTTTTTAATTTTTTGCTAAATCGAAAATTGAAAACTAATGGTTAGATTCAAAAGAGGACACATTTGTAAACATTAAAAGACAATATAAGACATTCACTCATTTTCAAATATTTACATGGATGCAATGAGATTTTAAGAAAAAATAGCATTTATGCCATATTGAATACATTTAATAAAATCAAAATTAAATACTAATCGGGCTCTCGAAATTAAAAAACAATAATATAATATACAATATCATTATATTATTGACATTTAATAAAGTTTAACAATGTTAATTAAATATTCAGTTTGCAAGAAGTAAGTGAGTATCTCTTTAAAAAACCTATATCGGCGACTTTCCTCTGATACTTTATCTTGCTTTTAAATTTGTATTTAAAAATTAGAATTATTCTTCATATAAGTAAAGATTTGGATTTGAAAGAGCTCATGTATGAATAAAAATAAGCCAGTCGTTTACCAAATCTATTCGCGGTATTCGAATCGCTTGACCATCGGCAGAGTCGCCAAAATCACGTTTGTAGAAACGAACATCCGTACGATTCGTTTTATTCACACGTGATACGAGAGCGGACGGAAGTTCCGTTCGCGAGTTCGTCGTTGGGCCGTAGAGGATACGGATAGTACACATCGCAATGGTACGCTAACTGTATCTGCCAAGCGTGCCGAGCAGTCCGTATCAACTGTATCCGCGATTCAAACGCGGGGTGCCACGCGCGTCCAGGTAATTTGTCACCACCACCACCACCGTCGCCATCGCTATTGCCATCGCCATTGCCGTCGCCGCTGCTGCTATCCCCGTGGCGACGCGACGGTAGTGATACCGGTAGCCATTCGCCCGATGAGCTTAGATTAATTACCCTTGTCT
>NW_017257021.1:494085-502672 GCF_001594055.1 Mycetomoellerius zeteki | reverse complement strand
ACGACGCTCGCTAAATCATCGACTCGACGATTTTCAAAAGCTTGATAACGAGGAAAGAGGGAAGATAAGATGTCGTACACCATAGTATTCAAGATATTATGATTGTAACAATGTAGAAAAAGTTACGCACGTGATCTTATACGGAAAAAAAAGATTAGCTGCCACAGTTAAAAATTAGGTATGGCAGCTAAATTCAGTAGCATTATATGGACACCTAACGTCGTATCCACGAAGTCTAATTTCCATTAGCTGTGAAGCCTAAATATTATCATTGTAACAGACAAGCGTTTTGCTATTATGTCAATGTATTGATCATTGCAGCAAACGTTTTCTGTGTAACAGACAATTTGGTAGCAAGTCCAGTTTCAGCAAACCATATTTAGCTGTGGTAGAGACAATTTTCTTTTACACGGACATATCCGATAATTGTGACAACTAACTTTATATTGCTAAATAAATCGATCTGTAACAGACATGCATATTTTGCTATCACGTCCTTATATTAGCTACAGCAGCAAATTCTTTGTATATATTAGCAAATTTCATAGCTATAGTAGCTAATGCAATTTCAGCCAATCAAAATTAGCTGTAAACCAGAAACATTTTTTTCCGTGTATTATATATCATTTATCGTTAGCCTTTTTATAAACGTTTTTTACAAAAATTTTTGTCGATAATATAAAAGAATTTGATTTTACTGACGTGATCCATTATTTAAAAAATGTTGTTTAAATATTTGGAAAAGAATAAGTTAGAATTAAATATTGCTTGAAGGGATTGCGTATGCAAACTCAAAGCGTTTCCATCAATGAAACCTCAAAAATCAAGCAGAAATGTTACTCTTCTTTTTCTCTTTCTTTTCTTTTTTCTCTCCCTTTCTTTCCTTCTGTTTTTTTCTCAGTCTATATCACTAGTTTTAAACACCATCTAATTAAATTCTTTTAAATGGTCTAATTCCGTAAAACTGTTCAAATAAATACACCATGGCCAGTTACACATCGCGCACCTATCTCTTTTCTCGACGTCCTGTTTTCATCCATCGTCAACTGCCCATGCTACTGGTGGACACGGAAATTGCCCGATCTAATTTCCTCTCAAACGTACTTCCACCTTCCAAAGCTTTTCAACGCGGTACGAAACGATTTTCCGTTGGGCCGATAAATAAAGACCGATTCGATGAGCGCTTGCTGACTATCGCGTTAAATGGTCGCCGGAACGCACTTCAGCGAACGATACACTTTAACAGTACTATTTCTTGTTGATTTTATGTTGAATTAAAAACTGTGACATTTTAGTTGCAATTTTACATTTACAGCATTTTTGCCGTTAAACATTGACACACGATCACTTTTTTTATTTTTATTATTAATAATGAAACGAGAACAGAAAAATAGTCTTAAATTTAAGGAATTTCGTAAGATAAAAAATGGGCTATATTTATAGAATAACCTCATCAGAAACTCCTTTTATTATTGAATTTTTTTGCAGATTCTCATTATCGTATTCTAAGCATGCTGATTATTAATGTACAATTGATCTGTTGATTTATCATTTTCTTATAAATATTATTACTTGTGCTAATTGCACGTATATTATATTATATGATTCAACTGAATCTGATATATATGTCGGTTAATGGCTACGTTTACACTGTTCGCTTAGTCCGCGGCCTATACAATAGATGTCCTTGTTTATCCTGTAGGTTAAATAAAGACATCTATCGTATAGGTCGCGGACTAAACATACGGTGTAAACGTAGCCATTATAAATTATTACCTTGAAAACTTCTTGTATGTCTTTCGCTTCTGAAACAACAGCGCAAAACTTTCGTTGAGAATTCGAAGCCAAAGTTTCATTGCAAGAACCGAGATCGAAGAGGCATCTCAGTCTCGCTTCATTATTAACTTCATCCGGAGCAAAGTGACTAAACTCCATTGATCCTCGAAAGATGTACCCGATACTTTGATTTTTTCTAAGACCGTTTTGTAAAGCAAAAAATTATTAGGTATATTTCATAAAAATTATAGTTCATCAAATGTTATTATATAATATCAATATTTCATATATAATATCTACAGTGAAAATCGGAAAAAAATTTTTTATGCAAAGTAAGATTAAAGATTCTAATTTTTATTATTTTCATTATTGTCTGTTTATGCGCTCAGTTTATAAGATTTTTCAAACAATCCATTTAGAATGACAGTTATTTCATAATTCGTAAAAGCAAAGTAATACGTCTTATGACAGAGGTTATAGTATATATTTAGGTATAGTATATCTTTAATATATACAATATAGAAATGTTTTATAGCTAAATGAATAAAATAAATTCGCGACTGTTATTTTGGTCTACTAGTTCTTTGCCTATTCTTGGACACGTGCGCCAAGTGATCGATCGAGCTTAACACGATACCTATGAGTACTCATCCAAATGTACGCCCGCACGTCTACAAGATTAACTTGCTTTCAGGCGCCATCAAATATTTATCGACCGGTTTTCCGAAGCGCGGTATGGTGCAGTGAGTTCGTCATCCGCCTCGTCGTGCTTTACTCTTGGCAGTCGAGACTTTGTTTTTGCAGGCGTTATCGTTCCGTTTTTTTTATTCGAAACTTGTGCCGGTATGGCACCAAGTGGGAGGATCTGCTTCGCGGTGGTTTCCATGGTGGTTTGCAACTTTGGAATGATGCATGACCGACTATTGGGAGAATGCAAATTGAAAACCAATATCCCTCAAACTACGAGGTATGAAGGCGTGTGGTACAAGCGTCGATGGTTGAACGGCAAGTAGAACTTTCAAGACAGAAGAAGAACTCTCCATGTATGTACTTCTGCGTATTCCCCGCGTCGAAAAGAATCTCTTGCGTCTACTCTTGTCTCTTCGCGTCTCGTCTTTCTGGAGAAGATTAACACTAAAAAATAAACTCGCTTTTGTTTGAATCAAAGATACTAAATCAATTCGATTTATTAATTATTATTTGAACATAATTATGACTTGCGGAATGTTTGCTTGTGTTTCTCAAAAAGAATAATATATTGAGAGATTACTTTTTACATCACATATATCTAACTTTTATCGTTAAGAGTTAAGATAAAAGGAAACAAGCCATTTTCTATTGAGCACGTTCGGAGCTCCATTTTTCTTGGGCAATCAATTAAAGGTTAATTCTTGCTCGATCTTTTTTACAAAATTCTCTTTTTTGTAGCTGAGAATCTCTTTATTATGTCTTTAATTGTTTTAGTTTTTTTTATCTTGAAATTAAATAATTTTTTCACAAAATATTTTTCATGCACACCATCTACCTATTATATTTGAGAGCGTAACATTTAACTTTTTTCTAGGAAGATTATATATTCATGAAGTAGTTTTGTTTGTAATTTTATTGCGTGCCGCAGAAACGTAATCAAAGTGTAAAGAGTCATCGATAGTTAGAAACAAAAAGTTTTGAATCAAAAGCGAATTCGATTTCCTCTCAGTACCTAGAAAACTCTTTCTTTCTTTTTGGTTCTTTCCTTTCGTTATTTCTCTTTCCCATCATGCTTCTTCATACTCCTAGCTCGATCACGACTCTTCTTGTTTCATCATTACTACGAAAGAATATAAGTCAAATATAAATCAATTCGTAAGGAACAAATTCAATTAGAGAAAATGCGTTATATTTTTTCCTCGTTGGTATAACAAACTTTTATGCACCATGAAATGATTAAACTAGGAAAACGATGTAATTGGTTGATTTATGACTAAAATATTTTACTTTAACATTATTATGATATACTAATAAACACACAGAAAATATTAATTCATTTATCAAATAACATTATAGCATGTGAATTTGTTATTGACATGCAAATTATACGGGATCGTAATATTTTAAACAATTAATCGATTTTTTTTATAACAAAGTGTAACAATAAAAATTATTTTTATTATCATTTTATAAAACGTTCTACGTTCTCTCTCTCTCTCTCTCTCTCTCTCTCTCTCTCTCTCCCGCGCCTATTTGTATTATATAATATAATACAAAAGTGTAAAAGGATATAATCCTATGTACACGACCTATCTAAGATCTCTAACTTTTTTTAATTTTTTGCTGAGTTTTTAAAATGGAAAATTGATGATCAAAATTAAAAGAGGAAATATTTTTAAACATTAAAAAATTATCAGACAGACATTATAATTTTTCAGTAACAAACGACTTTTTCAAGTAACAATTACAAGTAACAATTGACTTTTCTAACTCTGATGTTAGCATTATCGTCATAAAGAATTTACAATGTCATTACCAAATAGTTATTATAACAAGGTAATGTGTGTGTGATTGATAAAATAACGGCGTTACAAGTATATATATATATATATATATATAACATGTTACTTGCCAATCCTGCAATTTAATATAATTAATGAAATAGGTACATTTCGTAATATGAATCATAGATTTACCTTGAATATTAGATTCAAAATGCAAGTAGCGATAATTTATGTACATATACATGAATGGTCTAGAACTAATTAGATAAAAAAATCAAGAATGTTAACGACGCACTTTGAGTTGGCTAATTTGGTAATCGTTTCTGCTAGTTTATTATCGTGGCTTTTAACAAAATTACATTCTCGAATTTATTAATTGCAGTTCGTTATTTCGAAGTTTCCTTTTTCTCTATAATTCATGTTGTATGATATCTTTTTGGGCGCTGAACAAATGATGTAATTCATTTTACGAGGTTTTTATCGATCATCCCGCTTCACAAATTTCTTTTTCAGATCGTAGTTGCACCATTTGAAAAGTTTATAATTGGTAAAATAATACTCTTGTAATTTTTGTAAAACAATATTTTATAAAAATATCTTTTTATATTCTCTTTTGTAATATTACAAGTTTTTATAACTCGAACATATATTTATATGCACAAAAAGCTATTGCCGTACATAAAAGCAGACTTTTTCAATATTTTTCTTGGATGTTGCATGGGTTATTTTAACAAGTATTATTTTAATAGTGATTAAACTAAACTTTCCTTCGATAGAGTTCTATCAGCATCAAACTATAACGGTATAAGTTATTATGAAATACAAATAGCTAACTATAAAGATCGCGAATCATAGATAATACTTTTCGATTGATCTTTTCTAAGCGAAAGAAGCAGATGGACAATAACGTAATAACATCATATTCAAGAACAAGAGGATTTTTGGCAAGGATATCTTTCGTTGTCGCAGTTGTTTATCTCTTATCTCCTTTAACTTATCCCGAGTGTGCTGTCTTTCCATGCATTAAAATAATCGACTTAAGTTTCGCCAACAGTTTGTGCCATTACGAGAATTTCGAGAAATTTGAGTTCCCTCGTCCCTTACTTTCTTTATCATATCCTTTATGTTTTGTGTTATTTTCTTCGTCGTTTGTTATGCAATTATTGCGCTTCGTTAAAAGTTGAACAAGTTTAGAAAAAAATGTATCTAGTACATAATAGGTATATAAAGTAAAAAATAATGATAGTGAAAAACATTTTTATACAAATTTAAAACGAGAGAATATTCATTTTGCACCAAAAAATATTGTCTTTCTAATGTTTTTTTATTACAGATAAAGCATTCAAGTCAAAGGAATTCCACTTTGATTCAACTCTTTTAGTCGAACCTTCCAAAAACAAGCACAGAACTTCCAATAAAGCTCTTCTAACCATGAACTTATTATCTTTCAATTGAATACTAGAAGATATGTGAAATAGAATAATTTCGCCATTTAATTTTTGATCCTTGTTCCTTAAATCGATTACACAGAATGACGAGAACTATAACGATAATGAGAACTAGAACAATAACGATCAAGACAACTCAAGAGATCGAAAACAATATCGCTTGTCAACGAAAAAAATTTTAGCTTCGCTTTTTGCTAACATAATGTATTTTCAGTAATATTTTTGTGTGATGTGATACATGCATACAGAGATCTTAAGACTACAATTTAATATTACTTTTATCTAATATTACTCAGTGTTTTTTTATTTTTGTGCATATTTTATATTATTTATACAATAAGGCTATTATTGTTATTAGGTAAATGTTATTGATTAAAATGTGTAAAAATAATATGATTAAACTGTGATTGTAAATTAATACAAGCAGTAGATTTTGGCGAAAAGATTTATATGGTTATTCCCTAGTTTCCACTTTGTTTCGCTATCTCGGTGCATTGGACGTGACGGTGAATCTAGACACAAAATTGCTCCGTTGCACTTTCGGAGGTTCACATTGAGCTTCAGAAATAATTTCATGCCAGAATACGAGTAACTTCTCCCGTTTTGCTGGCGTTTCGTACAAGTTTTGCAACTGTTCGCTGCGATGTGCGGTGGATATTCCATGGTCTCATACATTCGTAGTAGTTATGATAGAAATTAATCCAGACTAGCCAGGTTGTGTATGAATGCGAAAGCATATTTGCCGTAGATAAATATTATATTTGTCTAATGTACGCTAATAGATATTAAGTAGTTAAGTGTAGTAGTAGTATAATTACAAAAAATGATATATTTGTAAAAATCAGAAAGATTGGAAGGATAAAAAAATAACTGTAAGATCAACATTTGTAATAATATTGTGTTGTATGTAATATAGATAAAATTTATTTTCTATAAAATAACATATGTAACAATTGTTTGATTGCGATAAAATTTAAAAATTATTTAATATATTATATATATATAATAAAGAAATCTTAAATATATATATATTGTTTTATTTTGAACGATTTTCACATTTATGTTAAGATAATCGTGAATTATTGATTTAGTAATTGTCTGGGGGTATATAAGTATGTATATGAGACAAACTTGGACAAATACTTTAAAACAGGAAGGCTTCTGGGATACCTACATACATGAGGGAGGCGAATATAAAGTTTGGCAACAAATGATCTCACAGAATTTTCAAATGCTCAATCTGATCTCAAGGGACAACAATCTCATCTCAGAGGTGCGAGTAACTTTGTCCATTTTGTCACCAGTTTATAGAAGTTCCGTCACAATTTGTGGGAGACTATCAACTCGTTTCTCCCGTACCGACGTAACGCTGATAATCTTGCAATTTTCAAAAGTTCACGAAAAATTTCTACTATTTTAATTTTAAACTTTATTTGTTTACATGATAAACGGATAAAAATGGAGGTTATCATACACGTAATAAAGAGTAAACCAAAATACAACTATATTAATAATATAAATATTATCAAATTAATCCTAAAACGATTAAATGAAACACAGCTTTGTTTTTCTGTGCTATTTTTACTTTTTGCTGAAAAACATTTGATATTTTTATAATAGAATTTTTTTTTAATTAGAAGATATTTAAAATTCTTGTATTTTTCCGTTTTTAATAAAATCTGCTTTTAAAAAAAGGTATTCTATTGTTTAGTTACTGAAATAGGCACTTTTAATATTAATAAGTAATTTATTGTTAATTTTTTAAAATGTTTTTACTCTTTTATTTTAAAAAGGAATAAGAATAATATTTTTTATATCTCTACCTAAAATATTAAATAAATGAAAAGTACAATAGATTATCTACATTATATATTTATTTGTATACATTAGAAAATTATTTACATTTAAGTGAACAAGTCATTTAAATTATATTTGTAAGACTTTAATTAGCAATTTTTTGTTATATATATATCTCATAAAATTTTCTTATTAAGCTATAATAATAAAATGTAAACATGTATTTTTCTTGATTGCATATACAAATATATGCGCAGTGAATACTCACCTTTTGAAGATTAAATCTTTAACGAGACTTAAAACTCTATCTGTCTCGTTTTAAAACCGAAAGAGAGGGAGAAATAGAGAGAATTTTAAGCCTCGCTTAAAGTCAAAGTAACGTTGGTACAACCGGGCTTAAGTGATTTTCAATTTATAAAAATAAAAAAATTTCTACTCTGTTCACCCGTGGTTTTTGTTTGCTTTTTGCCAACTTAGAATCTCGCCTGTAATAACGTCATTTCATAACGTGTTCCACACTCCGTCCAAGAAGGCATAGATAAAACTCAGCCAAACATCGAGATGACGTGAATAAAATGCCAAAATTGTTTCGCCTAAGCCATTTTGAGTGAAGCAGTCGTCGTTTTCACGCGCATGGAGTAGCGTGGACTCATACGTGCGAAATTTTGCGCCGAAAGTAATACCGCGCCGATGTTATATCACGAATCCTTACCTCCCGCGGAGAAGCGATATTTAACTTATGAATATTTGCCGACGTACGATATGAGGTTTGTGCTTTTCAAGCACTATAGTATGACAGCAGAAAGAGGAACGGTAGATGGAAACGGTTTCTGGGACGAGGAGAAAAGAGCAAAACTTATGTTTTCTGCAAAATAAAAAAAATTGAAATGAAAATATACGTATATCTTGTATCATGCGTTTAGCTATCTTTAATCTTTTGTATCATCATATCAAAAGTGTATCTTCATATCTTTAGAATTTAGCAACAGTGATGCTGTAAAACTATTAAAGTTTTATTTGTACGTGTGTGTGTGTGTGTATGTGTGTGTGTGGGTGCGGGTGCGTGCGCGCGCGCGCGCGTGCGTGCGTGGG